>NW_024351647.1:1724208-1758076 GCF_902729225.1 Pteropus medius | reverse complement strand
AAATAAACTTCCTGAGAGATAATATAATCCGACCAAAGTGCCACCTATGTAGTAACTTCAGGCCAATAGAATCAAACGTATTTGAAAAAGTTCTAGGAAGGTCTTTCAGCACAAACCCTAAATCATGAGCTTGTTTTGTCTGACATTTACTGAACAAGCACTGACTCTCTGTGGCAAAATTTGGACATGAATTCAGTTATTCATGTAGCTAGCCTTAGCCCAGTCATTAAACTTCAACCCAGAACTTTCGATTCTTCCCGGTTCAGGTTCTGTTGCAGAAGATAAGACTCCTAACATGAGCCAAGCTACACACTCCTATCCACTCTATGTCATCACAAATATGAGTTTAATTCAGCCAGAATTAAATGGAAGCTCTCGGTGACAAGGTAAGAACTAACTTGGTCAAGGTTATATCTCTGTTTTGAGGCTACATATCTGTGTGTTTGTTTGTTTTTATAAGTTATTTTTGTATAAAGAGACTTTTGACAATATCTGTCAGGGATTTCCCCCCGTTCCACTGTGTGCATGAGTGTGCGTGTGTGTATGTGTGTGTGTAAGCTAAAGAAAACCTTGCCACCCTGGTCTAGCAATGATGAGACTATGAAGCATGTATCTTTCATCTATAAAAAAAGCCTTCAAACAGACTAAGGCAGAAAGTTACCAAATGTTTGGCTTGGTCTACCTGAGGTGGTGAAAACATGCTTTTTCACGAACTTTTATAGCCGCACAAGACTTTCCACAAAGCGATATCATAACCCTGAACAAGTCAGCATATGCAACTTTTCAAGTCTCAACGTCTCTTCTCTGCAATTCTAGACAGGAATATAATGTGGTAGCAGGAAGACTCCTGCAGTAAAAAAGAAAGGGCGTTGAACTCCTCATGCCTTTCCCCATGGCAGGCAGCAATGGAGAAGTCAGATGCAGGAGGCAAAGCTCGAATTCATCCTTTGTTCCTATAGCTACTTTAGCTGGACTCGCTAAAAAAGCTGACTCAGTAAAAACATTTATATCAAAGACCCGTATCTTCATCATGTTTTGAGATATTGCAAGTAATCCTCACATAACCACGCTTAACTCTAGAAACTGGGACCCAGATTATGGAAGAGGTGGTGATGGGCAGCTAAAATGGCTAAAAGATTTGACTGACTTTTATGTTTGAGAGTTTTCATGATAAAGATTGCCAAGACAAGGGCAAGTCTGTTATTCATTCCCTTTCCTTCAAGAAACAGTTATTTAGTAAGCCTCAGGCAGTCACTCATTTGATCAACAGACATTCATTTCAACCCAGGCATTGAGCATGAATAGGACAGGATACATACGCAATGTCAAAAGCAAGGAAATTGGCCACAGTGGTTTTCAAGAAGCCCCTGAGTCAAGACTCCCCAAAGTTCTTTACTTGTAACATTTCTCCATGTCAGCCACACTATATCAACACAAAAGTTGGGACATCGACCTTCAGAGAGGAACTGTACCTCTGCACAACTGTGCAAGTTCAGTGAAAGACATGCACGAAGGGTAAATGGTGTTTCATCACCATGTTCAGAGTACCCCAGAGTCTTCACCCTGCCTATATCCATTGCCTTGGAAGAGGGGTGCTGCCTTGCACCATTACTTTCCCTCACAGATCTATCATCATCTCCATTTACCCCCAAGCAGGCTCTGGCCACTAATCTTTGCATATCTATTGCCTTCTTCCAAGCCTTCTTCCAATAAGCTACATATCCAATTGCATTTCCCCTTTTCTGCAAAAAATTAAGTATGCAGTGATTGTGACATGTTCTAAAGAGGTTTGCTTTACCAAGAAAGTGCTGCAAACTGGGCCCCCACAAGGAAATCAGAGTGAGTCACTCAGGGCTCTTAGCTTTTGCCTTTCAGGCTATCAATCTCGAGCTTTATGGCACTCAATTCAAGTCCAGTTGGCCCAGCTGAGGGCCTGAGAGAGTCACTCCCTAAACATCAGATCACACAGAAACATTAGCCAAATAGGGCCAAACTGAATCCCATGTTTTTTGTTGGTATAATTTGAGAAAATAATAAAACACTAACTAAATGAAAAATAAAGTCCATCATATCTCATGTGACTATAAGTAAGAAAGCAAACAATTCTAAGAGAAATTATTCCAACTCCTCTGTCTCAGCAAACACATGAAAGGGAGAAAAAAGAAATAGAGATAGACATTGACAGCTCTT
Source organism: Pteropus medius (assembly GCF_902729225.1). NCBI lineage: Eukaryota > Metazoa > Chordata > Mammalia > Chiroptera > Pteropodidae > Pteropus > Pteropus medius. The sequence goes on along the minus strand of NW_024351647.1, from coordinate 1,755,886 downwards.
AAATAATATGAAAACTCATGACCCTACTATCTGCCCAATTGCATGTAGCTGATTGAGAGTTTGGAAATTGAGTAAGAAACAGAACTAGAGTTGCTATCATCAATCTGGGAGAGACTGCAGGGAGAGAAGCAAGTTGAAACTTCTGTTCTCTTGCCTAGTATCAGATCTATCATGTTTTAAACACAGTCACTGGTGATAAAACAAAAGTGAAGTGACAAAGGCAAAGCTTGGTCCCACCTCAGAAAGAGGCTTGAGTCTTCACTGATGCTGCGACTCTGCCAGGATACTGCTTCCTCTCTCTTTTTGAGGGCCCAGCCAAAGCACCCCTTCCTCTACAAAGCCCACCAGGGCTTCTTCACCTGCCCACAACACACCCCTCTGAATTCTTCAAGCAACTACTTCAATGCCTCACAACATGAAACTTTTTCAGACTTTCTTTGATGTTATTCTCTAGTTGTTTCAGGTATATTCGCTTCTATCTCATCACTGAATTTTGATTCCCTTGAAACAAGAGCTCTGAAATATTTTTTTTTTCTTTTGGCTCTCCTACATGGCCTAGTTTGGAACTGAACATACCAGAAGCATCTAGTGTGTACCTTGTCCTAAGAGCTGCCACCCACGGAAGAATTAGGAGGGTCAACAGCTTACTTACATTAAATTTGGTGGGGACTTAGTTAAACATACCTGCTAGGACTGAGAGCCACCTATTTTCAGTTTTCTTTCAAGTTGAAACCTTGAATAACATATCAAGCCTGGCATTTTTTGGTGTTTCCCTTCTCTCTTCTGTCATTCACCCATAACAAGGCCCATATTCCAAGCAGGTGACATGTATCCAGTGCCTGATCTCATTAAGCAAGCGACATGCATCCAGAGCCTAATCTCATCAAGCTAATAGCTGCAAATGTCAAAACCAGACTGGTTTGTCCATTTTCATCAAAGTCAAAGCCATTTTGCTACTTTCAGGTATGAACATCAGCCCTTAGGGGCAGATTTGACCAGCCTCATTCGAGTAAAACCTCATTCTATGGACACAGGGCTGGGCTGCAGAGTATAGCCTATATACAAGGGTACCTTTCTCACGCACATTTGCCTCAGCAAAAAGGGTCTGATCCTTGGATAAGAAAGTGAAAAAAAGTTATTTATGGTAGGGGTTGTAATCAGAGAGGTTTGACATTTTTAGGGTGACCAACCGTCCCAGTTTGCCTGGGACTGAAGAGGTTTCCTAAGATGTGGGTCTTTTCATGCTGAAACCAGGAAAGTCCTTGGCAAAGCTAACACTGCCCAGATTCCAGAAGTCAACCTTCACACCTTTCAGCAGATATACCTCTCTCAACTCACTTCACCTGAATTGCTGGTGCCCAGGGAATTTCTGGATCACTATGCCAGTTTGCTTGGGGTTGCCGTCAGTACCCCCTCACTGCCCAGCTTCTCTCTAAAGTCTATTCGTGAGCAATCTCATCATTGCCTGTGGCTTCCTTTCATTTTCATATATTTCATCCCCAAATCTATAGCTCAGTCCTGACCTTTGCCCTCAGTTTCAGTCTTTCACTGTCCATTTTATGTATTCTTCCTCTATCCTGTTGGCTTCTTAAGCTCAACAAAAACCAAACCAAAACTTAATGTTACCTCTTAACCTATTTTTTCTTTCTTTGACATGTCAAACAAATAGCTCTGTTATCATTCCAGACTTTCACCTAAACTTTAGCCCACTCTTTTAACTGGCTCCTTCACCATGGCTGCCTCTCAAGATTAATCATGTTCCAAAGCCTGTGAGGAGGCAACTTTCCAGAGGTCCATCAACTTTCCAGTCCTTAAATCCCTCTGGCTCCAACCAGTAGGATTGTCTCTCCTTCCCTACATTGCCCTCACTGCTCACCCTAAGCCTCCACGGCATATTATTGTCACAGCTCTAATCAGATCACTCCTCTGCTAAACATTTGTAACAGTCTCTTCTCCTTCTTACTATATCCAAGTACTACACACCCTCAAATCCCAGATAGTCCCTTCCCCATGAACATCATCTGCCCCTACAGAAAATGATCTCTTTTTTCTAAACCCCTCAAACATTTGATTCTTCCCTGTTCTACTTGATATTTTTATTTCTGTGCATTTCTCTTCCCTTTAAATTGAATTTGAAAAATTGAAATTGAAAGTCCTTGAGAGTAAGATCTGTACATTATTTAAATTTTTATCCTCACTTCAAATAATAAATAAACAAACAAAAACAAACAAACAAACAAACAAATAAATAAATAAATAAAATTCAAGTATGTTTTAACCTGCGGCATACTCCCTTGTGTGGATGCTATTGTTGGACTTTTGAAAGCTTCTGTATCCCTGTGTCTTCCAACCATTTCTTTCCATGCTCATCAACCTAGGCAAAGCCCTCAGAGCTGGGGGCATCCATTCCCTTGTCTTCATGAAAGCCTTATCACTGTAGGACTCCCAAATGCTATGACAGGCCGGCAAGGATCAGGGAAATGGACTTTGCCTCCATGGGACTGTGAAATAGAGATTCCTCTGAGATACAGCCTGAATTCCTTCCCTGCCCTCTGTCTTCACCTTCATCATTAGTACACTCTTCCAACATAGGCCTACCACTGCACTGCATTTTGCCTTTTCCTCCACATCTTCTGAGCAGCTATGGCTCTGAGTTTGCTGTTTCCTGACCCAAGAAGCAAAGAAATGTGTTAAACTATTTCAACATTTAATTTTTTTACATAGAGAAATAAAAGGGCTGGCCTAAGGCGCAGCTGGTAGAGAGGCATTTCTCCTTATTCCTGTCAACTGACCCATCATGGAGCAAACATTAGGAGATTTAAAGGAGGAAAGAATTTGAATGTGTCCTTGAGTCATTTTTTTTTATCTCCTCTTATTTCCCAATTGTAGTATTTCCTGGTTTGAATCCTAGTTCTCAAAACCCAGCCATTTTAGGGATGGTGCACATGGTCAGAAGAAACTCATCTGGTGGAGATGCTCCTGGGAACCTTTGGGATAAAGGAGCAAGATTGTGTAGCCTGAGTCACATTGTAGGGCAAGCTGAGTCCCACTCTGCAGCCATGTCCATGTCTCCTTTCAGTGATCATCCACTGCATTCAATAAATGTTTACCAAGCACTTACCATGTAGCTGCTCTGCAGTTACTGGGAACAATACATAGTGATACTTAAATAGCCAAGAATTAATAAGACATAGGCATGACATGGGCACCAGCCAGAGTGCTGGAGCAGGGTTTTGAAGGCTCCAGTGTGCCAGGATTTACTCATTTTGTTGCTGGATTTGGGGGAGGTCTAGGGCTTTCAGGTGAGTGACTGGGGCAACTAGGGTGGCAGAAGGGGCTCTCAGGGGCTTTAGGGTAAGTTATTTGCCTAATGCCATAGAATTGCTTCGATAGTTTAATAACTGGTAGGGCCGTATCGGGGTGTGCCAGCTGAATATGAGTATTTGATACAATAATGCGCAAAATAGAAAGAGGTCTTTTACCTCATGGATCCCACAGTGCAATGGAGATAGATAGTGCTGTGGTCTGACTGTTCGTATCTGCCCAAAATTCACGTATTGAAATACTAACCCCTAAAGGTAATGCTTAGTAGGCGGAGCCTTTGGGGGGTGATTAGGTCATAGGGGTAGAGCTGTCATGGATGGGATTAGTGCTCTTATAAAAGAAACCACACGGAGCTCCCTAGTGCTTTCCACTATGTGAGACCACAGTGAGAAGTGTTCAGAGAGAGGGCCCTAACTAGAACCTGACCATGCTGGCACTCTGATTTGGGGTATCTAACCTCCAGAACTATGGCAATAAATATTTGTTGTTTATAAGCAACGCAGTCTGTGATCTTTTGTCATAGCATCCCAAATGGACTAAGACTATAATCAAATAATCATACAAACAAATGTAAGATTCCCAGTGGGTGAAAAATTATCAGATATAAAACTGTGGCTGTAAAGAACATTATGAAGATAGGTATCCAACACAAGGAGAGCATGCAATATTAGAATTTGACCATTTCAGATTCATCGGGGAAGGATTCCCTGAGGAAGAAAGGGTTAGGCCAAGATCTAAAGGATGAATAGGAGTTAACAAGTCAATGAGGGAATAAAAGAGCATTCTAAACAAAGGGAACAACATGTGCAAAAGTCCTGTGGCAGGGAGAACTGGAAGAAAGCAGATGTGGCTAGAGGAGAGAGAGAGAAGAAAGAGTAATTTAAGAGGAAGGAGGAAGATATATAAGGACCAATGTGGGGCCTTGAGGGGTTCTATCTATCCCAAGAACAATGGCATGTCATTAAATGATTTAATGTAGTGGGGTGGCATTATCAGATTAACATTTTGTAAAGACCATATTGATTACTGCCTGGAAAATGTCTCGGCCTAGAGTAGTAGGCTGGTGAGACATTTCACTGGTTGACACCAATGATCTCTAAGATCTTATACATGTAGCATGTTATTCAGCACTCTGCTCTCTCGCCCTGGGAAGGAAGAGCTCCCGTCATAAGACAAGGCTCTGACAGGGTTCCTCAGATCAATGCAAATAAACTAGTTATGCAGTGGAGAGAAGAACACGAGGTTTTTTTTTTTAAAAAAAAAAAAAAGCACTATACTCCAACTTCTTTCTTAATCATTACAAACTATAATTTATTTAGCACATACCCTAAGAGCCAAGTGCCTAACTAAATGTGGCCATCCATCACCTCCGTAATGTTCAGAGCAACAGCAATGTGGGCATTATCATCTGTACTTTACAAAGAGAGCAGCAACACTCAGAGAGTTAACTTGCCAAGGAATCAATAGCACAGGATTAAAGCCTAGGCCTTTATAACACCCACACTTTTGTTTTTAACCCAATAACGGTTATTAAATGAGAACATGTGATGCCTCATGATGGGTGCTAAGCCTTTGGAGCTTAACAAGATTCCATCCTGCCTAAAAGTAATACAAGCTAATGGAGGAGGGAGTCACACACACATATACGCATTTATGCAACTAAGTATAATACAATGTGACACGGGCTTTGAGGGCACATATTAAAACCTTATATAAATGTTTTCTCCATAAAAGAACACTAATTTTCTATATTTAATATTGCATTTGGCTCAGCATCTCTTTGAGGAAGCAATGAACAAAGTTGATTTACTGCGTGACTTATGTGCTCCAGGTATTGTGCTAAGTGCTTTAAACATATAAATTTAATGGCATCCTCAAGGCAAGTTGACCAGGAAGCTAGTAATATTGTCTATATTTTACAGTTGGAGACATTGAAAATCGCATCTGTCAAGAAAAATCCCCAGGATCACAAGTAGGAACCAAGAGAAGATAAATAACTTGCTAAGAGAGAACAAACTAATACCAAAGATGGGAAACTTTAAAATTTATGTGAAACTAGAGATATGTTCTGAAATGGAAAACCAAACCCCATGCTGATGCAAGTCTTAGTGCATTAAAACTGACCCTAAACACCCCAACCACAGGAGTCTGACTGCAAAACAGGTTAGCTTCCCAGAGCCAGGCTCTATGGCAAACTGTTCTTACTTCTTGGAATTGTTTTGACACTGAAATGTGAAAGTTCTTAAAATAAGGATGGAGGTAGAGGCTCCAAGGAATGTTAAAATAATTTGTGGCAAAACAGAGAAAGCTTAACATTCATTAAGGGGTTTTATTTCAAATAATCGTTTTACCATATCATTGTCTAAATTGTGGAGCAGGGAGAGGAGGAAGAAACTCTTACTTAATCCCCTTCCTGAATTTGCCACAGAGAATGTACAGCAGAGGCCCCTGGGGATTTCAAGCTCCTCCTGTGAAAGCTCAGATCTGTGGATGCTGAGATCTGACATAGGTCTCCCTGGCTGCTCATTCATTCACTGAGGCCACGCTTGCTTTGCCAAGAGTTGGCATGACAACTCTTCCCATCTGCAGCACCTACTTAGGGATGCTATGCATATATTTTCTCTCAAAGGCAGAGCTTTGTTCTGGATTATATCTTCATTAATTCATCTTTAAATCCAAAGAACAAATGTTGGATTTAAAAATCCTCGGAAATATCTGAAACCCAACTCACCACATCTCCATAAATTAAGCAATGTCCAGCCTCAAATATACGTTGTCATTTCTAAAAGTCGAGAGTGTGTGTATGTCAAGGCAGCAGTCTGCAATGAATGCCCTCTGCCCTAGTCTCTGATTTACCTTGCTAATAGGAGCTGTTTCTGCTCCCATGAGCTGGGGAGCACCTATAACCTCACTACTGAAATGAATCCTCTCACTCACTACCTTTGGAGCAGACTTTCTGCTGGTTTCCTAGAAGAATATTCACCCTGCCCAAAGACTTGCCTGCCCTCAGATTCATTCATTCATTTATATAGTAAATTCTTCAACTAGTCTTTGAATACTTATGTACCAGGAATGACACTAGACTCACCAATGGTACATCAGTCAACAAGCAGGCACCAGAATTTTAGCCTTCAGTTTTATTTGTTCTTTCATTATTGCATCTTAACATGCTGCCCAACAGGAGGCAATTGATGTAAGCGTGCCCTGAAAGCACACAGTGGTTGACCAGTTTCACTGAGGGGGAACACTTGCAGAAAAGCTTTTGAAGAGAGAGGTGCAGTTGAGCGGGTACTGCAGGGGCAGGAAATGGAGAGAGACTCGACAGTGCAGAACAGGCCAGGACAGACCGGACTAAGCCTGGCAAGAGTCAGGGACACATGGGGCACTGTCTCTTGGAAGGTGGTATCACCAAATCTAGCATGGGAAAAGAGAAAAGCGGAGGAGCTGGAAAATCCCAGAAAATAAAATACACATGCCCCCAAAAGTTTGTAGGTGGGTAGGCCATATCCCTCATTTGTTCAAAAGTACCAGCTATGGAATGATAGGGCACCATGCTGGGCAGAGGATGCTACAAAACATCAAAAGGGTTAACTTCCCAGAGTCAGGGCATCCAAGACTAAAGGAGTCACAAAAACGTGAATTGTAAGAGAGATGATTCCTTAAAGTCATCTCTTACTTGAGATATTGAAATAATTTCCTCATTTTCCTTCTTTTCAATAATGTCTCCCACCCCCAATTAATTTTCCACACCTGTGCTAGAGGTATTGGTAAAATACCTACTTGGAAAACTGCCTGCAAGGATAGTTCTCGCACTGCTGTTCACAAGCCTTTAAGGTCAATTTGAGCTTCTGTATATACCAAATCAAAATTTCTGGAGGTAGGGCCTTGGAATCTGCATGTTTAACACATATTAGTGTAATTTTTATGCATGCTCCAGTTTGAAAAGTGGATAGAAAAGGTCATTAACATGGCTGGATTTCCTTTGTAATGGATTCTAGCCCATCTTTCTAAACTTATCTGAAGAGATTATAATATTGCCAGCCTCATGTCTTAGTAACACAGGTACGATGCCTGAACAAGCTAAAAATTTTTCCTCCCCTGTGCTGTTTTTCATGCAAATCCGGCTGCCTGGTATTCCCACACCCTTCTTTCTGAGTCAAACCCCTACATATGCATATAAATACACATACACACATGTGCTCTCTACTTGGAAAATTCTGATTCATCTATTAAAGACCAGAATAAATGCCATTATCTTATTATTCCCCGGGACCCTTTCAACTCCTGGTAAAACATACCACTCTCTCATTGTGCTTCCATAGCACTGTATACATTCTATTTTGCTTCATTAAACACACTGTATTACAGTATTGAATTTGTGTTAAACAGCCACCCTCCCTGTACATACATGCGTATACTTCTTGAGGTTTTCAAGTGTATGGACTATATCTTATTCATCTCTAAATTTCAAGTGCCCAACACTTAGTGAGTGCTCTACAAATCTTAAACTGATCTAGGGCTATTCAAATTATATGCATGAAGCATGTAACATCTTTCCCCATATCTGCCTACTTTTTAAAAAATATTTACTTCTTCCTCTCACCTCCGAGGAAGTCATATATGATTGAGTCTTTCAACCCATGAACAAAGTATTTCCCTCCATTTACATAGGCCTTTTAAAATTTCTCTCAGTAAGTTTTTTAGTATTCTGGTTAGAGGTTTTACATTTCTTTCATTATATTCATTCCTAGGAATTTACTGGTTTTGATACTCTTGTTTTTTTTTATATTTCGAATTCCAGTTATTTGTTACAGACATATAGAAATGCAACTAATTTTTCATACTGACCTTGTCTTCAGTGTCTTTGCTAAAGTCACTGATTTTAATATTAATTTTAATAGTTTATCTGCAGATCTTTAAATCCTCTATATACACAAATAACAACAATTATTTGCTTCTTTTCCAATTCTTATATAGATATATATCTATATTTTTTTTTGACTTACTGCACTGGTGACACCTAGTACAATGTTAAATCGAAATGATGATAATGGATGTCATTGTTTCATTCCTCATGCCAAGTGGGATACTTTCTAATATTTCACAGTTAATGATAACGTTGCTGATGTTTTTAAATGCTGAGTATTTTTTATCTTAATCATGGATGGTTATTGAATTTTATCAGATACTTTCTCTATCCATTGATATGATATGGTTTTTCTCCTTTCCTCAATTTTCAAGTGTTAAGCCAACTTCACATTCCTAAAATACTCAAGTTGTTCATGATATAAAATTAGTTTCATATGTCACTGGATTCATTTTGCTAACATTTTATTTATCATTTTAATATCCATGACCATGAAAAAAGTTAGCCTGTGAAATTTTTTCTTATAGTATCCTAGTCAAGTTTTGATATCAAGGTTTGTTGTACTCAAGGATAAAGTTGACAAGTGTTATACCTTTTCACTCTGGAAAGTCTGTGATTCAACCCTCTCCATTTTAGCCAGAAATAGATTTTCCTCCCCTTTTCCTCCTGCATACACACCTTATTTTTGAGAGGAGAACATGTTGAATAAGAGAGTAAGGTGGCTAATACAAACTTCAAGGACAAAAATCTGACTTAGTAATAAGTCTACCAGCTTCACATACATAGTATATTTTATCCTTAATATTAATGTGTGAATAGACCTAAAATCTAACACTGTATTTTATTACAAATATTATTATATAGCATTGCTCTACCTATTACCTCTTTTCATGAGTATATGTACCCTTGACTTATGGGAGATACACACAGTATTTAATCCTGCATTACTATATTCAAGTAGACCTTCAATGTAGACTAATGGTATTCTGACTACATATAGAATTACTTTATGCTTAGAGTCAAAGAACCCATTTCAGTATAAATGCAGGCCAACACTCAGTTTTTATGGACATTCTTTCAGATAGTTTTGTCATTGTTAATGTGCCTGATAAGCATGCTTTGATGGTTCTCGTCTGTTAAAGCAAAGTTTAGAACACAGTTATTCACAGTACCTGACAATGAATAAGTGACTAATAAACATTTGTTGAATTTATTAATAAATTAGTAATGAATGCCTGGAAAGTTACCATCATCTAAAACAAGAGTTGACAAACTATAGCCCATGGTCAAATTCAGTTCATTCTCTTTCAAAGTTGAATGTCTTCTGCATTTACAGCTGAATAGTTTCAATACAGATCATATGGACCACAAGCCTAAAATATTTACTCTCTGGTCCTTTGCAGGAAAAGTGTGCCACTGTTTGCTTTAAAACACAGCGTTTACTAAATAATTGGAGAGCAGCCAGAAGGCAATCACCCTAGGGAGTTCTATGCAAATAAAATCTCCTCCAGTTTACTGTTGAAAGAATAAAGGATGGTACCAGAGATAGAGATGCTGGTGACAAAAAATAAATTTGAATTTTTTCTTGAGGAAGCATGGTCGAGTCTGTTATCAAGGGACACAATGTGAAAGGACAAGTCTCTACAGCCGACACTTTTTTCTGAACTGCCTTGTACTGTCCAGCTTTCCCCCTGATCCCGAGGGGCTTTGGTTAAACCTCTTGCTAAATTTCAGGACTTTCGTTGCCTCTTTTTTCAATAACAGGATTTCACTGAACTCAAAACAGTGGCTCAGTCAAGGTAGATTGTTAGGATGATTGTGGCAATTCAGTAGATGCTTGGACTATAACAAATTGCTTCTCACACACAGCTATCCTAATTTTTTTCCTTCTTAATATGAAGAATCCCTGACTCTTGAATAAAATTGTCCAATAATTCAACATGCAACCAAGTGGTAATTCTACAATGCTCTGGAATGCCTAAGCAACATTTGTTTTCAATTTCCATTATCCTTCCTCCCCATTAATAAGAAAACTCTTGTTAGTAAAAGTTCTAATGTCATTATGTTATCATAACACTAAAGTATAAAGGAATTTGCAGAAAACCAAAACTTACTATTTAAACATAAATGTGAAATAGTCATAATGATATTCATTCTCATCTCATGATGTGGTACACATAGCATATCAAGATGTCATAAAAACAAATGGTAAAATCTGAATCTATTCTGAAAACGAAAACAAAACAAGACATTGTCATAAATGATACATATCAGTCTTCTGAGAGCCAACAGAATTTATCAATTAGTGAATCCTTTTTGTGTGTGACAAATGGTAGGAGTTTTTTTCTGTTCATTCAATATAATATTTTCCTAATCATCATATTAAATTGATTGACAAATTTTTAGTAATGCACTATATAGTTCCAAAAGCCCGTTAGATGTAGGAGCACAAGAATTAAGAATAACTAGGCACATGAATAGAGAATAATTGACCATAAAATAATCAAGGGAATCAGACAATATTGTTTACTAAGTACCCATTGTTTTCTAAAAACTATATTGATGACATTAGAAAAACTGCATAAAAGAAAGACTAGCCAGTATACTTCATGTAAGCAAACATAATTCAGGTTTGTACTACAGATAAAACAGCAAGTTTTATTTTTCTTTGAAAAAAATTTCTTAGTGAAGAAATTTACTACATTCCTTGCTCACAAAAATAAGCAACACTGATACATCACTTTTTGATTCAATTTATGAAATTTTCACTTTCAACTTTTTAGGATATTTTGTACAGTAAGAAAAATATACGCAAACATTCAGTCCATAGCAGATATTAAGAAAAAAATCACCAGTAGGCCTTGAGAGCTTTTCAGATTATGCTGCAGAAAGTGATATATTCCATTTTCTTATACCTGAGGCTAATTCTAGCCTTAGATCAAATAAGACTTGCTATTACAGTTTAGGTTACTTTACTCACTGTTAATGGCTGGAACATTTACAAAAATCCACAACTAATAAAAATATGTATACATTTTTTTCCAGAAAATCTAAAACATAACAGTTCTTAGTTTCCACGATGATTTCCTTTGTTTCCATTCTGGAATGCTGATTTGTTTAGAATAGGTAAGCTTCCAAATTAGATTGTCATCTCATTTGTGACAGGCATTCATGAATCTTCCAATGACAATAAAGAGTCAAAAAAAAAAATGGGCAAAATTTGGCAAAGGCTTGCACTCTTACCAGCCTGTGTGGAGAGAACAGGAGGTAATTCTCAGAACCTGCTGAGGTGACTACAGAAAACAAACAGGAGTAAAATAATCCAGACATACTCATACAATCCTGATTAAGACTCAATTCTTTCTAGGACCAGAGGAAGGCCATGGCAAAAATGACACATTCCCCATTTTGCCCCAGCCTTGGATGTATGCCAGCATTTTAGTTGGGGGTCGGGCGGGGGGAGGCTGGGAAAGAGGCAGATGTAAAGAGAGAATGGGCCAGAGTTGGGGACCTGAACATCAACGGGGCAAGGAACAGTGTGTCCCAAGGCAGGCAGATCATATCTTTGTGTTCTGGCCTCTAGGTCCAGGCCATCTGGTCTAATGTGAAATGAACAGCAGTCAAAAAGAAAAGAACAACAATGAAAAAAAAAGAAGAAGAAGAAGAAGAAGAGGAAAAGAAAAGGAAATGAAAAAGAAAAGAAAAAAGGAAGAAAGAAAATAAAATAAAGAACAGCAGAAATCTCTAAGCAGTGGTAAAATACAGGTGTCTGAGATTGGCATGGTCTGAGGCCATTTGTGGGGAGAGAGTTTCAATACAATTTAAATCAGGATCCTACTTATAGCTACATGATCCTGGGACAGAGTCTACCTAGTAGGAAAGAGAGGCTGGAAAACACTAGGTAATATTTAGCTACTTGCGTGTAAACTTGGGTTGCCCCAGCATAGAGTAGGCAATTTTGGAAGATATAGGGGGAAAGGCTCAACATGGTGAGCAGCCAGGGAAGAGCTCACCCCACACATGGGATGAAGAGGTCAAGCAGCAAGACTGAGTGCAGACCTCAGTCATTACAAGAAAAGTGAGTAATTTCCAAATTATGATGCTTAATTGTTTTTTATAGTTTTATTTTTCTTTCTCAGAGAACTCAGTCTGATGTATTTCATTATTATTACTTGACTAATAACTCCAAGTGAGTACCTCCAAGCCTGTTGTAACATGCTTTCTCCAGTGCCTCTTTCCAAGCTTTGTTTGTTTCTTTGCTTGCTTGCTTTGTTCTCTAACTACAAACTAGACATTTCCTATGGGATGTTTCAACATCATTTTAAATGCAACATGTCTTCTGAAGCTAAATGCAGCCTCTTCCTTTCCCTTCCTTTCCAAAATATCACCCTCTTCCTTCCCTTCTCCCCAACTTCTTTGTTCTGTCATCAATATCTCCATTCTCTCTATCACCCAAGTCCCAAAACATGTAGCTGTTTTTTTCTGCCATCTTCTTAGAAATCCAGAGTCACAAAGTTCTGCATTAATTCCTTCAAATATTTTTTTAAATACAAACTAGTGCTAAGCTATGTTGCAGGTACTATCCTTCCCTAAAAATACACTTTCTCTTTGTCCATTTCTTCCTATTTCCACCACCATACACTCAAGACATCCATAACTTATGTATTCAATTATTGCAAAAGCTTTATATCAGGCCTCCATGATTCTCATTTTACCCCTTCTAATCTTTTCATATCTTTAGATTATGTTTAACACATCCTTTTCACATAGGCACTGCATTATAATTGTCTGGTGCTTAACAGCTCCTCCCTCTAGACTGCACACACTTTAAGGGTAGGCTGATCTACAACCATACCCCCAGAGCCTATGTTAGTGTCTGAAATAAAATAGCATGCAAGAAAATTTGTTTAATGAATTCTCAAAAACTTTCAATGCCTCTCTATAACTGGTTGCCTCAAACCTTAATATCTTTACTTAATTTTCATGATCCTTCATCCTCTGGCCAAAATTGGTCTGTTTAACCCTATTTCTCACTGTGTTGCCACCTGCTTCTTCTGTACCCTTGGGGTCCATTTACTCACAGCCCTATAACACTCATGCTAGTTCCCATCTTCATCCGCTTATCTCCAGTGCTATTGCCTGAAATGTTCCCCCCTTTCCCTCTCATTCAGAGGGTTTTGACTCTGCACCCAGCAGTGGCATTTTTTCCAACTAGAGAGTGGGAATTGCCAAAGATATGCCCATTCCCCTCCCTGCCTCCTCCAAGACCCACTGACCCTCTATGCTCCCAGTGTCAGTGAAAGGTGTTAGCAAGTGAGTCCAAGTATATCAGTGATGTGAAAGAGTCAAAGGGCAGTTAGTAAAACCTATCAGAGGCTACAAAAAAAAAAAAGTCCTTCATTGAGCACCACTCCTGCGACACCCATTTTGGCTGGGTGGATGTGGAAAAGGAGCAAGGAGGTTAACAGACACTGCCAGATGTGCCAGAGGTTAGCAAAAGGGCACAAGTATTTATTTGCTTCCTGCTTCCCTGGCTGACCCGCTCCTTGGGTAAAAATTGGGCATTTGGCAAACCTGGTTTCTTGTCCTCGATGCCCTTTCAATTTTCTCTGCATCATTACTATCTGAAAAATAAAGAAGTTAAAACAGTCCCTCAAGGACACTACAGCTAAAGTTTTTGAGGTGAATGAAAAAAGAAGCTACAGACAACTAATCATTCTAGACACACTTAACCTATGCTATGGCCCAAGGAGGCAGTAGCCATATCATGAATATCCAACCCATCCTCTGCCATTATTATTAACCACGAGTTCAATTTAATATAAAAATTTCGTTACATGCCTTATTGCATGCCAATACTGTGGGAGATTCTAAACACAGAGGAAGGAGTAAGTCATGGTTCCTGGTGTCCTGGCTGCTTCAGCATCCCAACGTTTGCCCATGAACTCAATTACAACGAGCCCACAGAATGCTTCCCATAACCACGTTTGCCGCTCTGGGTCTCTATGGAACCCACCTGTCCTCTGACTCCATTTCAAGTCCCTTTCACAGAAATCAAAATTTTCTTATGTACCCCCTACCTCTGTAGACCTGACAGTTTGCATTTTTCATTTTTTCTTTAATTCCCAAAGCTCTCTCTGACCTTGCACTCTGATTCTCCTCTGCTTGCAGCTTTTTCAACACACGTCTGGCAACAAAATCCCAGGTCTAGTGATGGTTGCACAACAGTGCGAATGTATTTAATGCCACTGAATTTTACACTTAAAAAATGTTAAAATGGTAATTTTTATGTTATATATATTTTACTCCACCCCCGCGCACACACACACACACACACACACATGCAAATCCCATGTCCAACTAGAGCCCCCAACCCTGGCTCTGGAAGCAGAGGTCAGCCACTTGTTGTGAGGGAACTCAGACTCAAGTAGAAGAAACACAATTCGCACATCTATTAATTCAGCGAACATTTTTTGACCATTTACTACATGCTAAACATCACACTGGGAACTGAGGATTCAGGGAAAACCATGAAAAATATAGTACTATCTTTATAAAGCTTTTCTTTTATTCTAGCCTGCCTAGGGGTTAGTCATCAAGCAAATAGGCACAGAATTAAGTAAGACATTAAAATAGTGATAAATGCTATGAAGGGAAATACAGGGTCCTATGAGAGCACATAAAAGATGGACATGAGCTAGTCTGGGGGTTCAAAAAGGCTTCTATGATAAAGTGATATTGAAGATGACACTCAAAAGATGAGTAGCTACTACATAGGCAAAAAGGTATGATGGGATGGTGCAGGGTAGAGCATTCCAGGCATGGGGAACCACATGTATAAAGTAAAAGAACTTTCACAAAAGGTAGAAATTAAATGTGGTCATTTTGCAGAACTGCTAGAAGCCAGTGTAGGAAATGAAGGGAGAGAGGCAAGACATCAGGCCAGCTGCCTGACACAAATTCCAACTGTCAGAAGCACTGAAATTAAAGGTTACACAGAAACACACAGAGTAAAGAGGCATGTCTTCTAACTGGGGAAAGGATGGTTTGTAAAAACCTCCGGGAAGAGTTAATATTTGGAGAGCGTTAGAGACTAAAAAAGGAAATACAGGCACTCTAGGTACAGAAGCTACCTAAGCAAAGGTATAGATGTGGGAAAATGCCAGGAGAACCTGGGGGCAAGAATTAGTCCTACTTAGGTGAAGCACAGAGAGGATAAGGAGGGGGAGATGAAGATGAATGTGAAAGATAAAAAGGAAAACAAATTAGAGGCTTCACTTCAAAGTCTTTAGCCAAGATGGCTGGTCCTAGACCAGTGGGTAGGTGTGTTCCATCCACTGTCACTTAGGGTCTCACCTGTCTTCTCCCACCCCCAGCAGATGACCCTGCAAACCAAAACCCCAGCCCTTATGCATCAGTAACAAGGTGATGCTACACCTGAAAGAGACTTGGCTCTCTAAGGCCCCAGGCCACAGCACCAGAAGGAGCCCTTCTCCCTGGTTAAACAGTTTGGACGCAATACTAAAATTAGCCATGGAATTCAAATGATAGGAGGTTAGAGGGTTGGGCTCCATAGAGCACAGACTATAGATACCCACTGACCACACTGCTTCTTCAAGCCCTGGGTGGGATGCAGGCAGTTAAAGAATTTGGCTGGGAAAGCACCTGGCGCCTGGTTTGTTAGGCAGAAGCATTCCCAGGAGCATCAGTTGGCCCCTGGCCTGGTGATGGAATTCTGAAAAGCTTTGCCTTTTGCCATTTTGTGTTTATCTCTGGCTACAAGAGACTCTTCTCACTGGCTGTCTTCTGTAAACACTCTCTGTAAGCAAGATTACTCATTCGTCCAGATGGAGGACCAAGTGTGAACATGTAAGAATATTGTTAGCCTGTTTTCCCTGATAACAACAAAAGCTGATTCCCCAGAAAACTGCTGCTGGAAGTCAGCCTCCTGGGACACAAGCATCCCTTACACAACACTCATGTCTGTGATAGAAACCCAGCTGTAAATTTTTGGGCCCCCTTGTCCTCAGAGGCCTGCTAAAGATTTCTTGTGCTAATCCGGCTAGGAGCAGCCAGGGCTGGAGAGTACTCCCATGAAAGCAAGCCCAGCCCTGAACCTAAGGATGTATACCCAGGGAACCAGGAGACCCCCATCAGTACTAAGGTCAGAGGGCCAGGCCTGCAGATACATGGGCGTCTCCATTTCTGCCACCATAAATGTGATGCTAGAAGGAACTGTAAAGATTTTGAGCTCAACTCCATTCCACAGATGAGAAAACTGACATCCAGGGAGAGGAAGTGACCTGCCTACATAGAGGCAACTTGTTCCATAACTCAAGGCTGATTACTTCCTGATTCAAATTTCTACTTCGAAAAGTTGATAAAACCAGCAGATTTGTAAAAAATGGAGTTTTATTATCCATGTCAATAAGTTAAAAATCTAATACTCTTTTATTTAAAAAAAAAAAAAAAAGTCATAGTAAAATCTCTTTGGTTAGTTTTCTAAAATTGACGTTGGGATGAAATTATATTAGAGGCATTTTTCCAGTTTTAGAATATAGGTTTAAAAATATAAGTCCTTTTCTATGGATTGAAGGACCTCAAGTGCTAGCAAACAAAACAGAATCAGTCTCCTGAGTCATCTAGAGACTAGGCTGTTCACTGTCTGGGGCTGACATTTTACTCAGCAATCGTACTCACAGTCCAGGGACTGCAGATGAAACATTCACATCACCTCCTCCTCTCCATTACCATATCCATCTTCCTTCCCCCATCTTCCCAGTAGAGTTTTACCAGTTATTACTGCGACTATGTAAATTATGTTTATTGCTGAGCCAAGGAGCAATTTGATTGCTTTTTTTGTTTCTTGGCCTTTTTCTCCCCAGAGTTAACTCTCTTGCCTCCTTTTTTTGGCTATTTAAATCACATATTAAGACCTTCCACACCCAAAAACAGCTCTATAAAATGGCTCTTAACTCAGGTTTCTACTGGGGTAAGTAAGTCAGATAAGCTACCAATTCCCTTTTTCCCCTGGAAGCATTCTTTGGAGAGCATTTTATATCATACTTTGTAATGATTTCAATTTCTCCTCCCACCCGATAAGAAACCTCTCTCCCAGGCCTCATTTTAGAAGCCTGTTTATAAAACCAATGCCATGATGTTCAAGTGCTAGAAATACTTCTTCCCCAGCCTTCTAGAAAAATAATTTTGGGAGAAGCAAAGGTTCTCTAGTGACTCAGATCTCCTTTGGTCACAGACCATGTGGGGTCCCCTGACTGGTGTACCCACAGGGGTGTAACAGAGAGTGCGAGCGCTTCATGTCCAAAAGAATCCTGCTTCTGCCACCTGTGAGCTATCACAAAGGTGCATCTCTGAGCCTCCTTGTCCTCACTCTGTGCAATGGAGGCAATAACGCCATTTTAAACACCTATAAGATAATCAATTGTCAAATCACCTAGCAGAAACCTAGGTAAATAATTGAGATTAAATTAATGTTTATTGAATTTGAAAAGCATCAACTTATTCATCCTGATTCAGCTTTCTGGCAAGTCAAGCCTGAGACACCTTGACATTCATACATCCCACTGGAGAATATGGATGCAGATTCCTCAGATATATGGAATTTGCCAACCTTCTGAAGTTCTGTCTCTAAGAAGTATCCAGTGGCAAGCACAACGTTTTTAGGGGACCTGGATGCCAGAGTTAATGATGGCTCTGCCAAAGCGTTATCCTTAGGAAATTCGTTAAGATTGTTTCTTTGAGAGCCCTTTATTCAAGAACACCCGACTGAATCAAAGAGATAAACATTTATCTGATTTCATTTGTCATTAATATTCATTAATGTAAAAGAACCACCGATGGGATAAATATAAGGGGAAACTGGCAATGCCAAACAAGAGGGCAACATTATTTTTACTCATCTACTCAGCCTTTCATCCATTATTTCCATCTTAAAGATGTGTAATGTAGGCCCAAATTGAAAGTGACTCTGTCTCCCTTATTTTCCTTTTGACTCTCAAAACCTCTGTTTCTGAGTCTAATTCTGAATCTCAAATGGAAAATTTGAGGTTATGGAGCTGAAAGATTCAAATTAAATGAGGTTCTTTTGATTTCCCAAACTAACCTTCTTGAGGTGGAAACATGTGCTGCCTTCTTCCCATAGTATGTTCTGGGTCACAGTCCCTCCAACTGCAGCAACAAGCCAGAGACAAGGCAAGCCCCCCGTCCTCGCTCTGTGTTTGGCCAGGAAACTGGTCATTCTGCTCCTGGTTGGATGGAGTTTGACAGAAAGTCAAACCACTTTAATCAATACTAACAAGAAACTATCTTAAATGGAGCTCAGAAAAGCGTTCCTAAAATCTATTATGTTGACGTGATTAATGCAGAAATGATTTTTAACACATAAGACCACCAAATCTCATGGCCCTCTATAAAAGTTGTGACTGAAAAAAAAAAACCCACATATTTATTATGGATCTTCATTATTTTCCAACAGAGAAATTAGATATGGTATTTTTCTATAAACCTGGACTCTAGCATTGTTTTGTTAACATAGTTGTAATAGAAAATTGAACAAAATGCAGAATATAAAAAACATTTCATATGGCAGGCAATCAGACACATGGCACACAGTAGAAAAAATATTAAACTTGAATTCAAAGCCATTTCCTAGCTCTGTAGCCTTGGGCAAGTATTTCAACATTCTTGTGCTGCAGTTTCTTTGCCTGCAAAACAATAATAGATTCTCAACATGGGCTTGTCTTAAAGATGTAATCAGATGCTGTATGGAAAAGCAATTTGTGAAATGTAAAAGCTAGATCCTAATATAAAGATTATTGTATTAACTTAGTCCAGAATGAGTGTATTCCTAATTAGCATACAATCTACAATGTATTTTCTATTTGAGATGGCATGAGTTAGGAAGATGAACATTAGATATTTGTTAATCTCTAAGTTATTTTGAGGCTCCTCAGACCACACCGCTGCATCAGGATAAAACTCACTGAAGCCCTGCACAAAGAGGACCCCAGATCACATGAGCAAGGTCTTGGGATCTAACTGGGGAAGTTAGTTAATCTTACTTAACCCTAAAATGTGCTGCCCTTTAATTCTGCACTACCATATTACACAACTACAACCAACCTACTTCTTTCCATATTCCATTTCTCCTGCTTAGAAATGCTTCATGCTATTGTATATTTTTTACATTCTATAATACATCTAACATATAATAGATAATCTTTATTTTATGTCTTATATTTGTGCTTTGATAAGGACCGGGCAAATTTTCTCTCACTAGTTGTTTCCTGATTTTTAATCAAACTCTCGTCTGTTTTTGTCTTTGTCTCCCTGTTCTTTTTGATCCCCCTAACCCTTTGTCTCTGTTTCTCAACCTCTGTATCTCTGTATCTCTCTGTCTCTTCGTCTTTCTTTCATGCAAACACATATACACACAATGCTCATATGCACACACACACACACACACACACACACACACACACACACACACACATGTTGCTCCAACCTTTCAGCGTCCTAATTTAAATTCTATGTTTTCCATGTAAGATTTTCGACTTAGCATCTGCTAAGCCCCAATTTGCAATGTGACATTTTTCAGTTCTTCCCAGGCACATTTCAACTGCAGGCTCTGTGCTATTTTCTTGTTGTGTTATTTGCACACAGACACCACAGAAGAAATTAATTACTCACTCCTAAAAAGAGATGCCAAACCTCTAATTTAAAATGAGTAATTCCCAAAGATTATTTCTCCTCCAAACCCAGAACATTTTAATTACCTGAAAATAAACAAAGAGCCATGCAAGTCTGATTCAAATTATTTATTCAAAATTCTCCCTCTCCCATATGCTAAGGATTTCCACCTGCCCCAAAGCTCTTCATAACCTGTGACTTTGTTTACCAGTAATGTCATAAAGAACCCCATTAAAAAGGGGACATAAATTTTGCATACATTACTAGTCCTAAATTGGCATAAGGGATAAACTGAGCATAAAATAAGCAATGACTCATCTCTTTAACTGTTCATCAACTGGGCCAAAATGGTCAGCTTCCTGACTGTAGCTACATATTTAGTTGTGATAAGGAGCAAAGAAAAGCAAACAGCTTTAAGGATTAAAGCAGTACTATCTCTCCTGAAGGATTTGTGCTATTATGTTGTAGTCTATTAAGCAAAACACATCTCCCTTGCCAGAGGAAGCAGAAAAACAGAAGCACAAGAGGCTGAAAATATTTCATATGCAGTAGCAAGGAAGAAAGACCTATAGATAGAGTGGTTCCCAAACATGTCTCAAGCCTAACTCCTAACTACTAGCTGCAAACAAAAGTGTTCCCCCCAAACTCCACTGAGAGATGAGACAGTCAAGTCACTGTTGAGTCACTGCTGCTCAAAGCAACGGAATTCTGGAAACTTGATCAAGAAATGTTTACTGGTCAGACAAGTAAAATTCAGGACATAATCCATCTGTGCCATCCACAATCCTTTTTAATGTGCCAATGCCTAGAGATTAAATTGAATTTTTTCAACTCAATTAAACTGGCCTGGGTCAGGGGACAATCAGGAATTTGGGGGACTCATATTTTCAGTAATTTATAATGAATCATTTAAGATCTCATAAAGACAAACTATTTCAATTGAAGGATTAATATCTTAATTCTGGTAAATATTCAGGCTATCTCTAAATATTTCTTCTCTATTGTTTTATTCTCTCCTTCTGCCACTCTTAAGAGATATTTTTGGAGCTTTTCTCCATGTCTCTCCACTTCTTTTTTTTTATTTTAAAACTCTTTATCTGTTTTCTAGATTAGTCCTTCAGTTTTATCTTCTTACTCATAATATTCTCTTCGGCCATATGCACTAGAGTTGGGACAAGGGTAATGCGAACATGGTGCCCAGAGTGCACAGTTTCAGGAGGCATTCACTCTCGGGCTGTGCAAGCTCAAGGTCTGTACCTGACAATAGTTGCCTCCTGAAATTTGCACCCTGGGTGCCTCCTTTGCCTCACTCTAGTCTTGGCCCAGATGGCTAGTCTACAGTTTACCTTATCAGCTACAATTTTTTTTCAGTAAGTACATTTTCCATTTCCAAAGTTTTTAGGTGAATCGTTTTAATATCTGCTTGTCCTTGATTAATAATCCCTTGTTCTCATTTTCTCTTTAATGATTTTCCTTATTTGATGATTCCAAAGTACTTACTTTAACATATTTTTATATTCAACATTATTTCTAATTCCTCGTATGCTGAATCTATAGATTCTATAGACTTCTAGTTCTTCATCTATGAAGTCTATATATTCTTAGGTCTGCTGACCATCCACGACAGAAAATTTCCTTATGTATTTTGTAATTTTGTTTGAAAGCTTATCTTACCTGGAAGTTTTTTTCTAGGAGGCTCCCTTCCCTGTCAGGTGGTTATAGGGTTGGTTCTCTTAACCTAGCAATTCAGGTGTGTATCACCAAGCCACCACTGGTAAGACCATGTTAAGGGCTATGCCTAGATGCAGCAGAGTCTAGCTCCTATTCTCACCCAGATAGCTCTTCTCCATCCCAGAACCACAGGAATCAGGATCCAGTGATGGGTAGTTAGTGGAATTGTTCATGTCTACGGATCGTCAGAAGCTATAAACATTGATCTGGGGAGCCCAGTTTAGGTGTTTTACCTTTTGAGGGATGAGCAATGCTTTTGTTAACAAGTGATCTTTGAAGCTCAGCCTCCATTATTGTTTTGTATATAGTATCTGTTTCCTATGAACCAATTGCCTTTAGCTTTTGTTTCCATTATAGGTTTCTGTTAGCTCCAGATCACTGGATCTTATCTTCTTGTTTTTGAGTGTGGCTGTGTTTACCAAAACAAACAAACAAACAAACAAACATAAGTTTTCTTTCTTTTTTTTTTTAAATATGAGAAATGGATAGGATGAGAGCAGCAATATCAACATGACAAGGAAAAATATAATTTATCACTAGTGCTAACTTGTCATTGTAGGAGTATTTTTGAGTACCAATCAAGTGTCCCTTATACAGTTATAGTCACAGACATGAGGACAGCTCCACCCAGACTCAGCCTGCATAACTTGTGCTTTTTTAAATCACTGTTCTCCGTTAAGAGCCAAGGAGATAATGTATGTGCTCATTTTGCCATCTTGAAGAGAAATGTAAAGG
Source organism: Pteropus medius (assembly GCF_902729225.1). Classification (NCBI taxonomy): domain Eukaryota; kingdom Metazoa; phylum Chordata; class Mammalia; order Chiroptera; family Pteropodidae; genus Pteropus; species Pteropus medius. The sequence goes on along the minus strand of NW_024351647.1, from coordinate 1,733,520 downwards.
CAAATTTTAACATATACATTAAATCTAAATTTTAGTTTTAAATTTCTAGACTAATTTTAGTCATACAAGTAAAGTCCTACAGCTATAGAAGATGCCATCATTAAGAAAACCTGGGTAAAGCGTACACCAGACTTTATTCTATTTTCAGCTTTTGTGAATCAAAATAAAAAGTTTTTAAAAAATAGTAGCTTAAAGCAACAATCATTTATCTAGCACACCATTCTTATCAGATGGCAATTCTGGCTGGGATCAGCTGAGTAGTTCTTTAGCTAGTCTCAGCTCTACTAACTCATGCCTTTGCTGTCAGCTACCAGTCAGCAGGTAGGAGTCTCTGTTTCTGGAGCTTGGCTGGCTGGATGATATGGGGTCACTATGCCACATATCTCTCCTGTTCAGCAGACCAGCCCCAGCTTGTTCACATGGCGGCAGTTCCAATAGCAGTAAGAGAGTGAGATCTAATGTGCAAGTTCTTTACAAGTCTCTTTATATCACACTGCTGCAGTCCCCTTTTGCAAATCATTCAAAACTCGGCAAATCATTCGGCCAACGCAAATTTCAAGGGTGGGGAAATAACTCCAGTTATGATGGGAGGAGCTGCAAAATGTTGTGGCTATTGTTTTCAATCTACCATAGCCACATTATGCTAGTGGAGAGAGAAATGGACTTGGAAGTTCAAGGCTTCTTTTCTCCAATTTGCCATGAACTGTTTCTCATAGAGTCTCAATCCTGAATAACAATGAGTACATGGAGAAAAGATTAGAAATGTCTTCTTAAAGCATGCACAAGATGGTAGCAGAGAACTTCCCACTCTCGGGGACTTATTCTATAGACTCAAAAGGTCAAATGACAAAAACTAACTAAGTAAGGTGTATTCAAAGTGAGGCTGTGGGAAAGTAAGAGACTAGACTAAAAACTCCTTGAGGGATAGGGCTATGTCTGAAATTTCTTGTATCCTTCTCAGGCCTATATAGATAGTTAATGCTCATTTAATATAATTATTAAGACTGAGAAACACCAATACCGTCCTGGCCTCATTACCATTGCTTCTCTACCAGGTAAACTAGCATATGGCATTGGTGAGGTGTAGATAAGTTGAAGAGCCTGGGATTATTGTTTGATGTAATGATGGCATCTTCTATAGCTGTAGGACTTTACTTGTATGACTAAAATAAGTTGAAGAGCCTGGGATTATTGTTTGAGTTTTTTCTATTTTATACTTCTCTAACATACAGTTCCAAAGTATTTGCAGGAGTCATAATTGGGCTTAGGAAAACTATGAAAATGAAGGACCTGACCTAAATACCGCTCAAACCTCTCCAACTTGAGCTTAGAACCTAGAGATCTGGCAAGATGTTGACCTGACAGCCAACAAGCCCAGGCAGAATCAAGGGGCATTTGCTTTTGGGTTATTAGGTTTTGCCAGAACTCAAAGTTCAACTGAGGTGATCTGAAACAAATTCACAGTCCTCCTAGGACCATCCCCAAAATAGGCAAAGATTTCTGGATGTAATGTACCACTTGTCAATTTAATTCTCTTTTTCCTGGTAATTGTGTAAATGTTTGCACCCAAGTAAAAGACAGTTTTATTCATTGGATAATAAGTTAGGCCAAGACTCTTCAAGAAAAAGCTTAACTTCCAAGAAATGCCTCTTCCCCAGAACTGCAAAACTTCCAGGGGGGTTTCTGAGACCGCAGAGTAAGGACCACGCTGAGAACAAACAAACAAAAAAAGAACCAATGAAAAAAGTTCTGCTCTCAGGGGATGAGACTTTTCCAAGCAGCCTGATCTGCACTTCAGTCTCTCAGGCTTTCCAGACATCACAGGATAAATGAGACTGAACTAACGTGTGTGCAAATGCCTTTCTAGTGAACTATGTACATCAAACAGGTGCCAATGTTTAAATGAAAGGCAGGGATTTACTAAGGCAATAATAATATTCTACAAAGACAATTCCGCACCTCGCGATTTGGGGTTTTATCAAAGGAATGAAAACAGTGTATTTGAAGTCCTCTGGAAAATGGAACGGTTCTAAAAAATTTCATTATAACATCCAGATCCTCAGTACTTATCAAAAGTATTCTTGTTTCTAGGTCATTGCCTATTGCCTCATCTGAAGGATTTTGCTGGAAAATAAGACATGTCATTATCATCATAAAAGCAAAAATTTAATACTAATAAATCTTGTATACAATTGAAGTTTTATGGTTTTTCTAGCATTTCTTATGCAATATTTTATTTGATCATAACAACCCAGTTAAATAATAAGGACTCTATTACTAGCTGCATATTACAAATGAGTAAACTGAGACTCAAACACTGAAAGTCACTTATCTACCAATGACAGAGCCTAATCTACTGATTATGGATTCAATGTCTCATTTTTCTTGTCTCTTACCACGGTAGAATTCAACAAAGGAGGAGATAAGTTGAAGAGCTATCTCAGGTACTGAAAAGGATGGCTATTATTCAAAATCGAGGATCAGAGGACACACGAGCCAGCTTGGTGGGGCTCCCATGGGCAAAATTTGGCACAATTTGAGCACTAAAATAAATAGTCATAGATTATGACTGAACAAAATTAGAATCCACGAGTCCATATTGACATAAATAAAATAGATAAATGAAGATGAAGAAAAAACTCTTTCTAACAAAATTCCAAGTAAAAACTATAGAAGCAGATGACGGGGTTTAAAAAATTATTAATGGATGCTAAAACTAAATGGGTGAAAGTTTTATGAGAAACAGGATTCCTACATAGTATCAAGATATTTCCCCACAAATTACTTGCTAAGTACAAGAGGAAAAAATGGTAACTTTGTGGTAGAGAAACTGGCATGCACTACCTTAAACACATGCTCAAAGTTATCATCACTAGTACTAGGACACACTGATATCATGTGTCTCCCGATGTGCTGTACAGAGAAAGACATAACATCACTTTAATGGCATTTGGGTCAAAAATGTAAAATCTGAATCTAATCCAGACAAAACATCAGAAAACCCAAATTGAGGGGCATTCTACAAAATTCTAGCTTGTACTCTTTAAAAATGTCAAAGTCAAGAATGACTGAGGAAATTTTCCAGAATAAGACTGACTAAAGAGACATAATGACTAAATACCATGTGGAATTCTAAGTAGAATCCTGGCTGGGCTGAGAAAAATTAGTTACAAAACAATATTAATGGGACAATTGATAAAATTTGAATACAGACTGTGTGTTTTAAATTATAATATTGTGTCCATGTTAAATTTCTAGATTTTGATATTTTTAATTTGATTATGTAAGGTGGTCCTCCTACTTAAAAAATAAATGCTGATACATTTAGGGGAAAAGTACACAATGTTTCCAACTTATTCTCAAATGATACAGAAAAATAAGAGAGTAAACACTGGTTCTTGGAGAGCAAAAAAACTTAGATATAATAATGGTTATAAATATATATACAGTTTATCTGTACTCTTAAGTTTTCATGGGGTAAATGATTTTTTATAAATGTCTAAAATGTCTCCCTCAGGGAGTGATAATAAAAAACAAAAAGGTTGAGAAACAAAGAGAGAGAAAGCAAAATCAAATGTGGATCTTTGTAAAGGAAGTGTTTCTTTTAAGTTTGAAAATTTTCAAATTAAAAAGTTATAAGAAAAAATACATATATTGAAAGGCACAGCAGCAACAAATGCAGGAATAACACTCTGGACCAAGGAATGATCCACGTAGCCATGTGAATAATTTTCATTATTGCTTCTCTATAATGTATTGCATATATGTCATTCATTTAGGCACTTGAACCATCTCATATGATTCTGTTGTTTTCTGTATGGTGGACTTGTCTTCTCACTGCTTGAGGACAATTATGGCCAGGTAGGACTGTTAACTTTAAAGCAGAGCATTTATACAGAATAAGATGATGTTCCAGTTTCATGAAGAACAGAACAAAACAAAGGTTTTAAATAATGGCAGGTAAGATCTAGGTTAGAATGCAAAAAAAAAAAAAAATCCTTTAAAAATAAAATAGTTTTCAACATAAGTTACTGAGTTGGTTATGGAATATTCTCTCACAGAGATCTTTAAGGTATCAATCATATTTAAAAATATTATCAGGCACACCTCCGTAAAAAAAAAGTTTAAGGGTGGCTTAGTTCATTAGGGATGCTATAACAAGATACCGTAGACTGGGTGGCTTATAAACAACAGAAATTTATTTCTCACAGTTCCAGATGCTGGGAAGTCCAAGATCAAGGCGCTGGCAGATTCAATGTCCTCGCATGGTGGAAGGGACAAGCTAGCTCTGTGGAGCCTCTTTTATAAAGGCACCAATCCCACTCATGAGGCTCTGCCTTCATGACCTAATCACCTCCCAAAGTCCCCACCTCCCAGCAATATCACTTTAGGAGTCAGGATTTCAGCATATGAATTTTGGGTGGGGATGTAGGGGACACAAACTTTCAGACCATAGCGAAGGTCAAGGAGATGGATTAGAAGAGTCTTTATGCATTAAGTGATACCCTCAGTGTGCTAGGCACTGTTGGCTCAAAGCCCAGTAGGACACACCTCTTTCTCTAGTGAATTTTCCAATTAGCAAAAGATTATTTTAAGATTCATCTCTCAGTATAATAGAATAGAACATTGTCACTTTTTTTCACACTCCCAGTTTTACAACTTTTTCCTAACATTTTACCATTACCCTAACTGATGGAATCATAATTAATACATCTGTATTTCCAGCCTCCTACCATTGTCACTATACAGATACCTTTGTGAAATATTTTCTAACCACCAGTGACAGTACAACACAAAAACAGATAAGGAGCTCTGCATTCTACAGCTTTGCAACCAGGTATGCTGAGATGGCAAACAACTCTCTGAGACCACACAACAGTCAAATTACTAGGATGACCTGAAACCCTGCTTGCAGGCCTAAAGTGCAAAACCGACTCTGCTGCTACCACTTCCTGACCATTGGATCCCCTCGCTTGATTAATTAACTTAAAAATTGCCTCTCAATGACAATCCAGACTTATGTTCCCAACTTCCTCATGTGTTGAAAAGTAAATAGGTCTAACCACAATTTCAAGCCCCTGTGCATGGGTCTTTTGTGTTATACCAAACCAGAATCCACTGGAAGGTCTCTGGGCCACTGCCAAGGTGGGTATTCGATTTCTTTGTTGTCTTCCAGTAGAACCTAGCTAACCACAATCTCTTTCCACCATTCCTCTGCAATGTGCTTGAACTCAGGCCAAACAACCACCTTAAAAAATGAACAACAACAACAAAAAAAAAAGGAGAAAATAAATAAGGAAGGGGCAATGGAAAAAATTAGTATTTGTGACTATTACGCCACATATCATGTTTTCTTTCTACATTTTTCTTTTGTGACTTTACAAAAATATTTAGACCCTGAATGCATAGTCATATGTAGAAATGACTCCAAGGATTTCCCATTCTTTCCTTCCCACCTGAGAAGATTTTAGGATTATAATCATGAGGTAAATTTTTGCAATCCTATTTTTGGGGGCATATGCTCTGACTTTTGACTTTGGAGGGTAGAAGTCAGGTAGCAAAAGCCTAAGAGGTTTGAATGACCATCCAGAGAAGGAGATGGCTTTAGCAGACCAGCACCCAACACATGATTTATATTATCTCCATGCCACTCACTTTTCCCATACCCCAGAAAAAAATATATATTAAAAATGAGTCTGCTTACTCAAGAGGTGAATTTTCCAGGACAAGTATTCCCATATTGAAAGCATAACAGGCTCTATGGGTTCCAATCTAGTTGGCAGTGACATGGCTAAATGCACCAAGAAGGTTGGTATCTTTGGTAAATATAGGACCCATTATGGCGCCTCCCTCAGGAAAATGGGAAGAAAATTGAAATCAGCCAGCACGCCAAGTACACTTGCCCCTTCTGTGTCAAAACCAAGATGAAGAGAAGAGCTGTCGGGATCTGGCATTGTGTTTCCTGCATGAAAACAGTAGCTGGTGGTGCCTGGACCTACAACACCATTTCTGCTGTCATAGTAATGTCTGCCATCAGAAGACTGAAGGAATTGAAAGACCAGTAGAAGCTCCACAATTTGAAATATTGCTAGCCTACAATAAATAGGTTAATTTATGTAACGAAAAAGAAAAGAAAGCATAATGGCACCAGGCCAGAACATGTACAATGGGTTCTAAATATTTCTCTTCCAGTGGGTTACAAATATTCTGATGGACAATCTTTTTATTCTTCTCCCAATAAACTCCCAATTCTACTCCCCACTACAAATATTAACAAACTCTCTTCCAACCCCCAAACAGTGAGGACAGCATGACCATAGGCGCAAAGGCAAAAAAGTATGATACATGTACTAGAAAGAGCAAATAGTTCACATAAAGAGAGTGCATGAGGGATAATATTAGGGAATCAAATAACCAGGAGCTTGAGGTCAGATATACAGACCATGAACACGAGGCCAAAAATTTAATATTTTCCAATTACCAAAACTTTATTTAGTAATTAGAAAATATTAAATATTAAAAGATAAAATGTTGGATAATTAACCAATTTAGAAGAAAAACAATGCCACATCGAAAAAAAGATAAAACCAAACATGAAAATTAGTAGAATATAAATGTTTCACCTCAAGGATGGATTCTTGTGACTGACCACTGGGAGCCAGACATGAATGGACAAATTAGAAGCCTATATAAATCTTTATCAGATAGAAAGGAGCTCATTTGTTCTTAAAAAGAGAGCAAACATTCTAGGAGAGAACATATGGACCCTTTTACATATCATTATATGACACAATGGGAAAATTTTTCAACATTTTTTATCATAATCACAGATGCAAAGTCACATGGCTGCACAGTTCTTTCTTGTACTGACATTTAATACTGACTCAGAACAATAAAGCATAATTTAAAGATGACAGCTGTGTAGGAGATTAAGCTAATATGCCTCATATATGGAAACTTCTGATCCTTCCTGATCATCAGGAAATGATGAGCTGGCAATACCTGGAAAAGTGCATGAATAACATGTCTTCCATACTCTTCCATATAATACCACATCTGTTAGCCATTCATTTCGGAAAATGGATAGATTAGAGCCACAGTCCCTAAACTTTTTGACACCACGGACCAATGCTCCTATGAGAATCTAATGCCTGATGATCTGAGGTGGAGCTGAGACAGTGATGCTAGCGTTGGAGAGTGGGTGCAAATACAGATGAGCTTTGCTCACTTGCCAGCTGCTCACCTCCTGCCGTGCAGCCCGGTTCCTAACAGGCCACAGACCAGTACCAATCCATGGCCCAGGGGTTGAGGACTCCTGCATTAGAGTTTCTCTCCATGATAAGAGCCCTGAATTAGGTAGCATACATTATTGATTAAGGGACAGTCTCTGGGTTTATAGGCTGACCATATATAAACTAGGTTGTCTCCTGGTTTATGCCTGCTACCCCGGCATAATTGTAAGTAACTTCTTTTCACTCTCAAAATGACCCTAGTTTAGGTGATAAATTATATAGTCAAGTCTAGAGTTTCTCTCCATGATAAGAGCCCTGAATTAGGTAGCATACATTATTGATTAAGGGACAGTCTCTGGGTTTATAGGCTGACCATATATAAACTAGGTTGTCTCCTGGTTTATGCCTGCTACCCCGGCATAATTGTAAGTAACTTCTTTTCACTCTCAAAATGACCCTAGTTTAGGTGATAAATTATATAGTCAAGTCTAGTTTTAAATATATGACAAGCAGAAGGTAGGTTACTACTTTATTATGCAAGTTCAGAAGCTAAATTATCCTCTAACTTGGAATGCAACCCACCTTTACAAGCAATATCTGATCTGATGACGGTTAAAGAATTTAGTAAGACTAAACTCACTAGCATTATCAGGTTCATGAACAAAGTGCCATGTCGTACTGGACTCTGTTTCCCCATCTCTAGTACACAGCCCCATGACATCACAAGCATTTACTAAATGAATTAGTTGGTTATTGATAGACATGACATGTGACACATCTCTCCCTTCTTGGATAACTATTACTATAACCATAATGTAAATAATTACATAAATTTATGGTTTAGATACTCTCATTTTTTCTTCCCCATTTCTTCCCAAAAGGTACCCAATTTATAACTTCTTTTCTAGCATATCTACTGATGTCCACCAAAGATGCTCATCCTCCAGAATTCAGTCCAACTCACCAAACACAAAAGTTAAACCCCTAGGATTCATAGTGGTCCAGTTCAGAGTGTTATTTCTCAACAGAGCCAAAGCCATCTATTTTTCACTCTGCCAAACCAGCCATATTTCCAAAATGGAATACACATAATGCAGGAAATTCCAGTTCTAGGACTCAGACATAAATTTCCCCGGCTATTATTGTTAAATTGCATGTGTTAAAAAGTAGTTTTTTCCTGTTTGAGGTAGACAGTACAGCATGTACATTGTGGTTCACAGAAGCAATAAAAGTGTACTATATTACAAGATCCTAAAAGTGGGTAACAAATCGAAAAATAGTCAATTTAAGAGGATGGTTTTCATTTCTGATTTTGCACATAATTTAAAATTGAGTGATTATTGTGCTCATACTTTAGGAATCATTCAAAAAAATTTGTGGATTCTTTCTTTTGGACAACTCATTTAATGGGGGCGAGTGCAAATGTCTGACATTTCAGACACTTTTATGAGAAATAAGTGCATTATCTTTAAGTGCACTCTGCATTATCTTGAAATATTTCTAAAGTTAATAGGATCGTTTACATGATTCCTATCATTAACTATTCTGTTACTATAGCACCTTTAAATCTGTCTCTGAAAATGTAACTGTACTTCAAGTAGCTAATAACATTATCAGTAAAAATGGAATTATCCTGTGAATAATATCATTGGTTCTTGGTTAGAGACAAGAGTCATTCTCAATTAAAGAGAAAATTTTTTGGTAAAGCAAAAGGAATCTAGAAAAACACCTTTGAAAACTGTCTCATTTGTGTTTTTGCCCCCAAATGCCTCATATATAGTAAATGCTAAACATATGTTACACTGAATTGAAATTGATATTGGGTCTTTCTTGCATTGGCCAAATTCTGAGTGTGTGTGTATTTTGGGCTGGGATAGGGCATGAGGATGGGGGTAGTCTCTGCCTGCGTTGCTTCGTCACCATTTAAGAGCTTATCCATCTTAAAGTTGCCTTTTCTACTGATTTAGAGCCCATAGTAAATTAAAGGATTTTTTAAAGCAACTCTCATTTTAACGGCCTTAGAATAAATAAACATAAAAGTTCTCTTTGAGGTTTATCTTCTGTTTTTTCTTTTTTTTTT
>NW_024351647.1:1031915-1047389 GCF_902729225.1 Pteropus medius | reverse complement strand
CACACACACACGGAAGCATGAACTATACCTGGCCTTGGGAATAGGGAAGAAAATAGGTATAAAGAGGCACTGAAAATGATCTATTTCATATCTAAACATCAAAATTATCAAATATGCCTCCATGCTTGTGCCTGATTTTTTTTAAACTCTAGTTGTCACTGTTACTGCTCTAAAATTGCTGGAAAGCAGAAAATTCTAAGTATATATCAACTAAAAATAATTAAGCATATATAGTTGAAGCACTGAAACATGACTTGGATCTGAAAGATAATCAACTTAGAAATTCTTACTCTTTACCAAAATACAACTCTTCAAACATTTTCATGTTCGCTTCTTGTACAACTGATGACGTAAAATTATGAATCTATATATTTCATGTAATTGAGCCCATCTATACCTCTGCTGTCCTCATTTCTCAATCCATCGCTTTGACATATAAAGTCATCACTCTGAGGCCGGACAATAAATTTAGATTCTTTCTTAACATAGGCTTAGCTACCATCTAGTGAATTCTTCAGCATCCTCGAATGCTGACAAACAACTGCTCCTCGGATAAAGCGTTGTTTCTGAAAGTCCACTCTGAGGGAGGAGAATCTGAGGAAGCTACTTTATTAGAGAACTTGCATCTGTTTTACCACCTCTCTCTCCATTTCATACCCCTCCAAACCCAGTCCTTCTTTGTAGGGGGAAGAAAACTGTACCTGACCAGTTAAGACCTATGGTGTCTTAGTTTTCTCTTTGCTTAAGCATAAAACCACAAAGCGGGAACATTTCTATTTCCCTTATATTTTATGCTTGTTTGTCTTGGCAGAAAGAAGCCTCTGTTTTTTGGCAGAAGCGCCAAATGATTTTTATTTCTTGTCTCACTAAGGCAAGAATAGCATAATGATGGACCTGGCGTGCAGTGGGGGGGGGCGTAGCGGGGAGTTACACAGCTGAAAAGACAGGATTTTTACTTTTGTTTGAAAAGAGACCATGGAATATATAGTGACTCACCATTCACAAAATGTACATCCACTAATCTATCACTATAAGAGCCTTCATCCTCCTGTGACAGTTGTATAAGAAACCTTCCACCCAAGTCAGAGTGCTCAAAGTGATGCCAAACGTGAATCAGGAAATGTTTCCTATAACAATAGGACTTTAGACTGTTAGTTGAGCTCTTATCTCAAGGTAGATAAGAAAGCCTTTCAGAGGGTTAGCACGGGACTCTTTGAAATGACTTGATGTGTTTAGGCTAAAGTCTTTAAGCAAAGACAATAAATGCTTCTTTTCTTTTGCATGGGAAGATGAGGAATTCTTCATCCAACTGCACCAACTCTTTGTAATATGCCAAACTTTGCCTCCAGTCTGGCTCCTAAAATTAAGACTTTCCTAGTGAAGAAGATAACATTTAAAAAAATTTTTTTAATATGGCAAATTTCAACTTTAATGAGGTCCTTAATTTTACCAAAGATACAAGAAGCCATGAATATCTAATAGGATAAAGGTGGCATTTCAAATCAGTATGGGAAAAGATGGATTATTGAATAACTGGTATTGAAACAATGGATTAGAGTTTGAACTCTATCACCAGTGGCACCACTAGTTCATATAGCACCTTTGTACAAATTAGAAAAAAGGCTCCTTCCTCTAGTGGATTCAGTACCTCTCCGTGCATCATAGTTTGACTGGATTTCAGCCCCCTCTTCCTTGGCCCAGTGCCCTTGTGCAGTGAATAAATTGCATAGCCACGTGCAGTAGTAGTCTTTGCCTGTTTTACTGCTTATCCACAAAACAATTTGAGATAGATGAAAAATGTTAATGTAAAAAACGAAAATATAAATACTAGATGCCTTTGTAACCTTTTGTGTGACAAAACCAAGACATAAACAAATTTGCTATTTATTACTCTAGTAGATAAACAAAGTCTAACATGGCCACCTATCTCTCTCCTCAAAAACCAAAAACCATGTAAACTCACTAGGAAAAATTACTTGCAAACATTATTTGCATAATCTTTCACTTCCATTATCCCAAGGTCTCGTAACTGGCCTCTATGCTTCCTCTACCCACCTCCAGTCATATATGAACCCTCCAATGGCTTCGCATCTCACACAACACAAAATCTAAAGACCTTAGCAGATGGCCCCACTGCTTCTGACCACTTTCCTGACTCATTTCCTTGTTCACTCCATTCTAGTCTGTCCCCTCCTTGCTGCTCCTCAAAACATGACAATTAGTTTCTCTCTTTACAGAATTTTGCTTTGCCATTTCTCCTGCCTAGAATATTCTTTCCTGGGTCTTCACATTGATTCTTCTCTTCAGGCATCTTCCCAGATCTCCATTTTATCAGAAAGACCTTTCTTGGCCATCCTGTACAAAATAGGATCCTCTAGACACTGTTATTTCTATCCTTTACCCTGCTTTTTTTTTTCTGTAACACCTATCACCACCTCATATGTGTGTGTGTGTGTAAATATAAATAAATTCTTTTTCCTGTATCCTACTACTAGAATTTAAGCTCCTTAAGGTCAGATATTTACTTTTTCCTGTTTTAACACCAGAGCCTAGAGCAGTACTTGAATGAATAAAATGTGACAAAGTGCTATTTTACCTAAAGTACAAAAAACTCTTTAAAAAAATTGAAAACCAGTAGAAATAGACAAAGGATCCTAAACAATCCACTAAGACATTTTAATGGGCAACATACATGAGATGTTCACTCTCTTTCCTAATTAAATACAGTGCAAAATAAACTTGAAATTTTCATCATTTACATAGTAAATGGTTAAAAATTTTGTTTGTGAGAGAAAGGGAAGCAGGCACTCATTAGTTGGAGGCAAATTTGATACATTATTAGAAAGTGATTTGGCAATTTTTATTAAATTTAAATATTCCCTTCAGCCAATAGTTTTCTAAAATTTATCTTAAACTTTGGCACAGGTTCTCAATGATAAAGCACTGTTTGTAATAGTTGTCCTCCCTGCTTCCAAGTCTCGTTAATCCCAAAAGGATAATCAATATGACAGACGCTGGAAAAATAGTAGGAGTCCTGGAACTAATGCAGAGGTGACATCAGACCATTTCTGTAGACTGGGGCGGGGGCGGGGTGGGTGGCGGGTACTGTGGCATCCCTATCCTGAAGGCCAGTTTCCCAGTTTGGCATGAGCTCATAGAGATGGCAGAACCCGAATTAGGCTTTGAAAGATGAGTTCCAGACATGTTAAAGAAAAAAAAAAAAGTTGAGAGAAAAAAGTGATTGCCTTTGGGGAGAGCGTATAGGGGTAGAGAGAGATAAAAATGAAGGCTTTTACTTTTCAATTTGCACATTTCTAAATGTTTTGAATTTTCTGACCATGTACTTGTATTACATTTTTTTTTTATGTCTATGGGATAATCTAGACTAAGAAATTATGGGCCATATTTTATCATCTTTCCCTTTCTCTACATTTAAAAAAATAAAAAGCCTAATAAGTGTTAGTTGATTTTTTATGTGAGAGATGTGGGACTCTATCATCCAAATATAAAAGCAAGATTAATTTGAAATTAAAATGAGAGACTGAAAATAATTTTAAATCATCAAAGATGATATATCTAAATTATTTTTAGTATGCTAGAAATTCATATGTGTTTGTGTTTTGTAATGTTTCAAGATATGCTTTCTAAAATTACCATCTTCTACTATTACAACTTCCTATATCTGAACAAGAGATTGAATTATATAAAACTCAACTTTTTTCAAAACAATTTTTTATGGTTTTTTGTATAAAAACTTGAGTTCCTGCAAACTGACAGTGTATGGTTAAGAAAAGGACAAACAATGATGAACATAGAATAAACTTACATAAACATATACTTTTTTTCATCAGAGCATACTACTTCCAATAATCTTGCTCTCTTAGAGGTTCCTATAGCAAACTTTTGGCTACTGTGCATTATTGTCCCGTAAGTTCATATTGGCCTCTCCATGGGAAATAGCGGTTGCCCGAGCAAACTACTAGTTATCTAACCCCATTTGAGCAAAGGACTATGTGTCTACTAACTTTATATACTCCTAGAAATTAGCACATAGTTCTCAAAAATAAGTAGTGAGTTAAAATGTTGGAAAAGAACAGCCATGAGTTTTAAAATAACTAGTTATATTAGAGCCTTGGTGAGGGGAAAAATTATCCCAGGCTCTCGATGTGCCTGGATCGTAATCTCACTTTTGTTTCTATTGTGTCACTTTATATATGTTTCTTTATCCTTCTGTTGTAATTTGCTGCTGATCTTACATCGTGATACACTTCATTGTCCTGTTTACTCTTTTCAAAATTAAATATTATTTTCACAAGTGTATTTATTCCATCAAAATGTGTGTTTATTTCCCACGTGAGTTTATTCCAGCCTCACATTCATTTGAAACAGTTATGTGAATCAGCGTATGCTGCAATTTCAAAGTAGCTTAATCTTACTGGCCTGGTCATGTGATGCATTTTATTTAATGGTTTTAGTCCTGCAATTAGCGAAGTGAGGATGGCATTTCATAAAAACAAATACCCATTAAAATCTGTGAACAAAATGATGAGTATACCTTTACTTGTTTGGTTTTGCCTTTTTTAAACTTGAAAAAAATTGATAACACTAGAATAAAATGATAAAAATGAAAAAGATGACACATGAAGCTTCAGTGAGATTGGTTCATTTAAGGAAGTGAGATAGCTGTGGGCGAGTATGTGTGTGGTGCAGTGAGCGAGTCAAGAAGTCCCAGTGAATCCAGGGGGTCAGGTGGGCAGAAACATGAGCTAGGCAGAACAGACAAAAGTTAGCTAGGAGAGACTTTCCAGATCAACTGTACCCTGTCACTGAACTGATAAGAAAATCATTTGCTCAGAACTCACCCAGTCAGGCACATCCAGTATCATACCATGTGGATCAGTGGTCAAGGTTCATGGTATAGACCATGGGGGGCAGCCCCATAGCTTCTACCTGTACCATTCCCCTGCTACATTATATTATTAGTTGCCTAGGACAAGTATGTGTACGTGCCTTACTTACTTCTCTAACTGAGATGAGCTCTTGGGGACAAGATCTGTGTCTTTATACCCTAGTTATAACTTGCATGTAGCGCTTACATTCTAGGACATCAACTTCATAGGCCCAGGACCTGCTGGAGCCTCCTTAGTATCGAGGTGGACCCTGCCGATGGTGCCAGAGCAAATGCTAGCATGGTGGTTAGAAATGCTGCCTCTACAGAATGCCTGGGCATGAATCCTGGCTGTGTGGCATTGAACAAGTTGCTTATCCTCTCTGAGCCTCTTAGTACAAATTCTTGTAGATGTTCATACTGATTTAGTTCTAATGTTGTTTAAATAGTCTAAAGTTCTCTGGAAATCTCTCAAGTAGATTGGGATCTCGATTAGTTGATGGGAGCCTCACTGTCTCAGCTTAATTTACAATAGAGAGTACAGCTAAATCTGTAAAATAATAAAGGTAGGTAAAAGAAACATGTTCTGTAATCTGAAGATATGGGGAAATTAGTTGTTTCTATTGAGAGCGACTTTCAGGGAACTAAGTATTTGTACTTAATGAAGACAGTCTCAAGATCAGCTGAGTACCAAGCTATTCAGGAAGGTCCATCTGGTCCCCAGTCTTCAGCGTACAAGGGCATTTCAGTCCGAAGGGCCTCCCCCGGCTTACAGCTCTCTGCTGCTTCTGTGCCATATCCAGAGCATAGGACTCTTTTAAAAGGCTGCCTCTTGTTCCCTTTGCTCTGATTATTGGGTGGGGTCTTGCTGCCTACATTGGTGGGAAGCAGGATGCAAATCCCTTCTCTAGCCACCTACAGATACATCTCACTCTTCCTTTCTCCTTTCTCTTCTTCCACACCTGGGGAAAGACTTTCTGTCTTAGGGAGCAGGGCCTACTCACCCCATTTAAGGCCAAGACATTTAGTGTCTTCCTGAGACTTCCTACTAGAGCTTAGGCTTTTGTAACTTTCTATTTTATGCTCTGCTATATCCCTATCCTGAGCCAATTGAAAAAAAAGGTGACTACTGCTTAATAGGAAAAAAGAGAGGGGGAGCATAGGAAACCCTATAAACTTGATTCAGAAACTGGAAAACCTGGGCTCATCTCCTAGGTGTGCTCCTAACCAGCTACTTGATCAGGGTAGGTCAGTCTGCCATATAAAAGCTAGCTCTGATGGCTCCTAACCCCAAAGGGCTGCGGTGAGAATTAAAAACGACATGATTGCTGAACACGAAAGTTCTTTGGCTCATAGCAAGCAGCGGATTCCTGTCCATCTCCCCAGCAGCAGCCTGGATCCATGCACATGGGAGGCAGGCAAAGCTGGTGTAATCCATTGTGAAATCTAAACCACATTGAGATGTCCAACATTGTTACTCAGGCTTCCAGCTGCAACCTGTTGACTGCTGTTTTACATTGTTGAAATGTGTCCATTTGTCCACTCCTGGGCAGCAAATAATCTCTTGAAATGTCTCAGAGAAAATTAGCCAATAAATATTAAACTCTGCTGCGGCTCCACAGGCACCAGGAAGGATATAAAGAAATGTAAGGCATGCTTACTTTCTTCAGCGAGTTTAGAATTTAGAGAAACAGGATATTACAGGTTAAAAACCAGGACAATATAGAGAGAAGTCAAAGGACAACTCTAGGTAAGCCATGATGATCAAGAGCCAAAGGAGTAGAGCAGGTGTGTTAGGACTCAGAGGAAGTGAGGGCCAGCTTGGGCTGGACTGTCTTGGAAGCCATAATGGCATGGTAGGGATTGGAGCTGCTTTATAGTAGGTAGTTTTCACCCGCAAAAAAAATAAACGATTCCAAATAGTATAAGAGGTAAGGATATTTTCTATCTCACATAACAATAAGCCTGGAACTCAGCAGGTAGTTTCCACCTTTCTATTCTGCCATCAACATATTGGCTTTTGTCCTCAGGCTGGTCTCCTTAGGAACCCAGTTGGCTACCACAGTTCCAAGCTTAACTTAGGGTAGCGCAAGAAAACTTTTCCCAAAAACACTCCCAGCAAAATGCCCCTCTTACCTCTTGGCCAGATGGTCACATGCCCTGGGGTGGGCAAAAGGAAGGGAATTGTCGAAATTGGTCCAAACTAATCACGATTCACACCTAGGGCTGGTACTAGGGAGGGGCCCCTCCCTGAGCACACAGGTAGGAGAAGAGTGTACATCCAAATACACTGGGTTTCTTCCAGCAAGTATGAGATGGATTTAGAGAGGCAGCCAGTAGTGTCTGCCACGTCGGTGGTGTTGGGAAGGAAAAGGATTTGGTAGCAAAATAGCATTCTGAACTCTGAAATGGATTGCCCCTGAACTCTCAAACCCTTGCCCTCTGAGTGACCTGAGCAAGTGAGTTAACTTCAGGAGGCCATAGTTTCCTCATTACAGAAAGGGGATAATAGTTTCTACCTAGATTGTAAATTTCATGAGGACGAGGACTTGAGCTTTGTAGCTAGCAAGTACTCAATAGATACTTATTGAATGGATTCAATTTATTGAATTGAATTGTTAACGAGGATTTATTTAATGAGTTAATGAATAAGGGCACAAGAAAATTAGCTTTCACTTACACTCATTGTAGAGACATGAGGAACCCTCCACATGTGTCGGCTACTTTGTATCACCTGTGCTGCCAGATTTATTACTAGTTGCTCATTGCAGAATATGAAATATGTCAAGAATTGATTCTGCTCCTGGTGGACTAGTGCTGGAATGGCAAAGGCCTATCACATTCTCTGCTGGAAAGAGGGACACAATTGTGGGTCCAATACTTGGGACTCCGGTTTGTAACTCTGCTCTAGCCAGCTTCTGAGCAGCCCTCACATTGCTGTTAACACCTCAAGGTCAATCCCCTGAAGTGCCCCCTGGGACCAGCCTATGTCACATCTAAAGCCATGTTGCCAGAGCAGAGAAGGGTGCCCACTTCACTCAGACAAAAGACTTTTCTTTTTCACTGTCTCGAGTGAAGGCTCAGACAATTTCGGCTAGTCCCTCCTTTTCCTTGCTCAGACAGAGATGAGCCAATCCCTCCCATAAAGGCTCCTCCCAGGAAAGGTTTATCCCTAAGAAATGCTACTGCTGGGCCTGCTGCCAGCCACTGAACTTCTGGAAAGTAAGTGCTGACTCTTGAAGTCTAAAGGCCCTGTCCTTCCTGTCCCACAGAGATGAAAGCCAGCCAGAGGCAAGCACATCCCTTTCAGCAGCACTCGTAGCCTGTCAAAGTGGCTTATGGCCAGCCCCCAACTGAGTGGCTCCCTTCAGCCATCTGTGCAGTGTCACCAAGAAACAGTCAAGCCAGAGCTCCCCCAGGAATTCCTGCCTCAGTCTGGGAAGATGGGGCAGTGAGGGGGCGTTTACAGTGAGAGCCAGAGCAACACTGAGCCTCAGACTCCTCATCTGTACAAATTTGGATAATAATACCTACCTCTTGGTGTTTTGAGGATTCGATGAGCTAACAAGTGGAAAGAGTCTAGCCATACTACGTTGGCATATGCCAAATACTTCATAAAAATGTTCAGGTGCTGCACACAACCAAGTATTTTCACAATTCCACACACCTGGGCCTGGAAAAAGCATTCCAGTCCCTATTCGCTTACTCGAAAAATACTGTTTCTCCTGAGGGGGAACTCCTGGAGGTCAACAGCAGAGTCCCCAGCCAGGGTCATTCCTAATCCTGATGAGATTCTGGTCTGTGCTCTCCTTCCTCATGTCCCCTGTAGCACTGTGATGGACTGAGCGAGAAAGGAAGACCATATAAAACGGTTCCCATCTTCTGCCTTCTGAGGCTAGCTGCTGACACTGCCCTCTTCTCTGGGTCTGACTCCCCACTGGCCATACCCCTGTTGCTCTTTCTTCTTGCTTCCCCCAGTTGCCCCAGAGGCATGGGGTGGGGTGGGTGGAGGAGCTAAACCAGCTTCTCAGGGTATAATCCCTGTTTTCCCTCATATAGCACTATGGTCCCTTCGCCTCCTCCCCACTTCACTGCCCCTTGGTTTCCAGGCAGGTTCAGTAGCCCAGACTAGGATATTGGAGAGCCTCGCCGTTCCCTCTTCCCTTTTAGGCAGAAAGCCAGCATTGGGCCTTCTGGCCAGAGTGGCAGTGGCCAGGCAGCAAGGCTGTTGGTCAACAGCAATGGTAACTCCTCCTAGGCTTTCACAATTTGCTTTAGTTGAAGAAAAGAGTTCCTGGAGAAATTCCCTAATCTGCAGCCCAGGAGGCACTTCTCCTATTTCGTGGAGTATGGTGGAGGGAAGCCCCTGCTAGATATCCTCCACACATCCTACCCCGCCACGAGGGCACCTCATTACCCTGGGCCCCCCACTTCCCACCCCACAGGAGGGAAGGAGGAACAGAGCCAGAGGAGAGGGCACAGAAGGAACACACACAGCATCCCTATCTGACAAAGCCCTTATGCTTCCTTCCCACAGAGGACCCCCAGGACTTGACCTGGTCATCCTCCCTTTTACTACCAGCACCTCGGAGGGTGGGCGGGTGCCCTGCAGGCATCTGCTCCCCAGATACATCACCTGCCATGCAGGAAGCCATTTAGGAAAATCTCTTGAAGGCAGGGCCCCTACCTCTGATCTGGGTCTCCTGGAAGCCCAGGGCTGAGGGAGACCTCTGAAGTAACACCAGCCCTGGAGTGCAGGGCACAGACCTCCAGTGACACCTACTCATTAATCTGAGCCCTTCCTTTCTGGAGCCTGCCCTGGTTTGGGATGGTGGGGGGTGAAGTCATGCAGAATCTGTTCCTCTCTTCCTGGGCCTGCGGGGAGAGGTGTTGATGAGTGTAGGCAGGTGAGGACAGGCCCACTCAGCCATCAGAAAGACCTGAGTAAAGCACCATCTATACATGTAGCACAAGGGGGCGGGGAGTGTGGGGATGAATCTAAAAATCTAAAAAAAATTGGCAGTAAAAGAGAATTTTTCCCACAGAATCCTAGACTTTGCTTCTGAAACTTTTATTCTTTGGGAAGGCCTAGGAAGCATTAGTTTAGGAAAATTTTTAAACTTCACTGTTATGTGGTCTTTCTAAACACATCCCCAAATGATTCATTTAAAACCATGCAGTGGGACATTATTGATGTAAGCAATCATTCCAGCTGAACCTAACTCACCAAAATGGTGCAGATGGGCAAGTTGCTTTTGAGGCTATAAGTATATGTCCTTTTCAAACAAACAAAAAGCTTCAAGTGAAAGACTTTATGAAGAAATTATAAAGATACCATCTTGGCTGATTCACACTGCGGCCACCCTGGGTGCCAAGATTCAAAGGGAGAAATGCCCTCGGTGACAGCACTGCTGCTGCCTTTAACGGAATTACAGATACATCACACTCAGGGTTTAAGCTAGAACGGGCCTGTGTGGGCAGCAAAGGGAACAACGGGGCCTGTGAGGAGGGAAAGCCACGTTCCAGTCCCGACTCTGCCTCTAATTTCTTCTGTGGTTTCACTGAGTCACCTAATCCCTCAGCGCTGCTGTTTTCTCACCTATAGAAAGAGGGGCAGGGCTGATGATTCTAGAATCCCTCTCAGCTTCAAGGCTGGCCAGAGCACAGAACCTCTTCAGATGTTCATTCATTCATTCAACAAAGTTTGCATGAGCACCTACTATGTGTCAAGCACCATGCTGAGATTCCTGCCCAGGAGAGCTCACAGCCTACTGGGGTCAGCAGAGAGGTGGCTCTGCTGGGATAAAGAAGGGCATAGGGCACATCGCTGGCCCAGGAACACAGGCATCTATGCGCCTGTCCCCCTGCAAAAGGCAGCCACGCTTTGCAGGGTTTCCTCCAATGGCTGGCAGATCCCCCTCCTTTCTACAATCTGAGAAAAAAAAAAATGCATCTAAGTTTGCTGATATTTTCACCAAATCAAGAAGGCATGCAATATGATAGACCAGAGGAATGCGTCTTTTTGTGCAGGCCATCAGTTTTCAGAAGTCCATGAAGACAAGAAGAACAAAGAATCAACAATTACTAATTATCATGCACAGGAATTTAAAATGATTAGAAAAGGTGGCATATATGCCGTGGTGACCATGGCTGGTTTGGGGCCTCCACCGCCCTCATCTTCTTCACCATATCACATCTGGTAACAGAAGCACTGTGCCCAGGCCACCCTCCCCTCCACCAAAGCTAGAGGTGGGCCCTCGACCTGAGCCTGCCAACCAGATGCTCCCTGCTCTTTGACTAGGTGCACTAGGTGAAGTGTGCGGCGGAAGCACCTTCCCTTCAGGTACCGGGAAATGTGGAGACCGCAGAGTCAGTCCTGATGCCTGGAGACCTCGGGGCTTCCCTGAACTTGATGCTCCAAAATTCTCATCAGAGCTAAGAGTTAGTTACTTGATGGCTGTCAAAAAAAATTTCTTTCCTGCTCAAGATGGAGCTAAGGTGGGTTCCATGGCTGGTAGCTGGAGGATCTAATTAAAGTTTTTTATGATTAATGCTATATGGGTCGATACTGTGCAGTTCAATCAAAACGTCTGTGTGTGCAGCTTGAGATCTTTGCACAGGAGGTGATGGGGTTATCGTTTTGGAAGATTAACCTGCTGCCAGTTGGTGGGTGGATAAGAATGAGCAACAGGCAAAACATAGTCATGAAAGCTGAAAGCTGAGAGGAAAATTCATGTTTATTGAGCTCTCAGGATGAGTGGTCTCTGTGCCAGGAGCTTTGTTCACTTATTTCCTGCGATCCTGGAAGGCAGGTGAAATCGTTCCCATTTTGTAGATGAGGAAATTGAGCTCCGTTGGTTAAATAACATGCCAATAACAGCTAATGAACTGCAGAGTTGGGACATGAAGTCGGGAATGTGAAAACTCAGAGCCTGGGCTTTTAACCAAACACCACATCGTTTCACTACAGAAAAAATTTATGAAAGAGTTTTCAAAAATAACATGAGCAGCCTAGTGCCACACTGGATGTAAGAGGCTGGGGGTGGGCAGAGTCAAAGAGCAGGGTTCCATCTGTCTACAGCAGTGGGCACTGGGAGCAGGAGCACTGGGGTCAGGGTGACAACTACAGCAGGGCAGCAGGAGATGGGCTCTAGGGTATGCACTTCCGGGTTGATGGTCAAAGCCACAGAAGGGATAGTGTTTCAAGGGAAGTGTGGGTATGTGTGGGGAGAGAGGAGCAGGGGGCCAAGACTGGGGCTTGGGTGTCCCACAGTTGGACACTGGGAAAAGAAAAGGGACCAGTGAAAGAGGCCGGGAGGCTCAGAGAGAATGAGGGCATTGTGAAAGGTCAGGCTCCACCTGGCATGCTTGGGGCTGACAAGTAGGCATGTGCACAGAGGAGCACAAGCTACCTACCTGTCCGTGCCCCTGTTACTGACCAAGAGCCATGAAACGAAGAAGTCAGCTTTAGTCCCTGCTAACCCAGGGAGCTAGCCAGCATTCACACTGCCCAGCAGCCCCTGTGTGCAGCTCACAGCAAAACCAGCTGAGACCCAGAGAGGGGAGCTCAGCCCAGCTGTGGCCACTGTCATCATGGTCTGAAATCTCAAGGTCTGCAGGGGTGGGAAGCCTGGGAGGTCTGGCTTCTGGGGGACTGGGGGAGGCTCCCACTGAGCCGGGCCAGCAGCCCTTCCTCTCCCTCCCCCTCAGAAAAGGAAGGCAGGGAAAAAACGTGTTTTTATAAATAGCTCCAGCCCCAGCTGATTTGTAAATTCAGTGGGTTTTTTTGTGTCAATGACATCACCCTCCTCCCCATGGCAACCCTCGACGATATCAAAATTGCCAAGCAACGTTGGAGCAGGTCGCTGCCTGAGGATTTAATGGAGAAATCCCAAAGTGAGCCAGGGTGCGGGGTTCGCTGTGGAGGAGGGGCACGCCGTGATCATGAAGGAGGCCGGAGCCGCTGGTGCTGCCTGCTAAGCAGCCCTGAGCCAGCTGGGGCTTCCGGCCAAGCTCCCTTTGACAGCCTGCTGTGGACAGCAGGTGGGGGAGGGCACTGCTCCCTGCCTGATGTGTCAGGAGCCATGAGCAGCCATCCAGGTGACTAAGCCAGCCCACTGGCACTGAGTCACTCGCTGGCCTGGAGGTTTCTTCCTTCTCTTTTGCATCTGATTATTTTGGGAGCTGGAAACTTGCAGCTGCACCTGAGTCCCGCCCCTTTTAGCTCTTCCATCCCTACCTTGGTCTCTGAGGAAGATGGGACTGGCTAAGAGTCTGCTGCCACCCCCTAAGGATATGGAAGATGCTATGGGGGCCCGAGGTGCCAAGGGAGAAACACCAGCCAACAAAGTGCAATAGCAGATATGGTGATCTGGCTGCTGTGTCCTCTGGAGGTATCAGGAGAGAACGGGAGTCTGGTCAGCACTGACTGGGATCCTCCTGGGCTGGCTTTGAACTCACCTCCCACGAGGTATTTCTTTAAATGAGTGGGTCAGAGCGGCATTTGGAGAACGAGGCTGGATTGGCTTAGGCTGGCCTGGGCAGGTAGGTGGCTCTGTGCTGGGTGTGGCCCCACGTGTGTGTATGTGTGTGTGTGTGTGAGAGAGAGAGAGAGAGAGAAAGAGAGAGAGAGAGAGAGAGAGAGAAAGATACTAATCCCCCTGCTGAGGACAGCAGGGGTTCCTGCAGAGAGAGCTGGGGATGGGGAATTTGGTAGCAATTCATTCTAACTGATGCTGGGCCAGAGCAGGCTCTGTGATAGGTCATTTGGAAAAGGGACATTAAGCACCTGGCCTGAGCAGGGTGAGGAGCAGCTCTAGCTCAGACAATCCCAGGCCTTCTCTGTGTTCCACAGGACAGAGACATGACAGGATGCCAAAGTAGGGAGTGGTCCAGAGGGGCAGGCCAAGGATGGGAGCCAACCAATCTGCCAGGAAGCTGGACGGTACATCAGCTGCCCGCTCTTCTGACAGCCCTGGGCACTAAGGAGATAACTTCCTAGGAGGAACTCTAGCACTCTCCCATGCAGTGCCAGTCAGCATCTATGTGTGTTCTCTGCCAAGTTCACAGGGGTGTGTCACCTGAGAAGGGTGCTGGCCAGGGCATGGCTTCCCCATACTTAGGACCCAGCCAGGACCATCACTTGGCCTGGCACTGAGGCCAGACCCTTGAGCCCCTGGCCCCCACAGGGCATGCTCCAGTGTGTGTCAGGCAGAGGGGTGTGGACCCCCCACCTCCCCCACACAGCTGGCAGCCTCACGGGCACACCGGTGAGTAAGCTGTGGAGGGAGGAGGCTGTGTGCCCACAGAGGCAGGATGACACCAACCAGGAGTCTTTGGGAGAAGCGGCTGGGCAAGAAAAGCACTGTTTTCTTTTTCTTTTTCTTTTTTTTTTTTTTTTCCTTGCTCGAAGGAGTATGCCTCTGGCCAGGAGACAAGCACCAGCCTGCAGTGGGGCGCTCCAGGCCCAGCTCGGAGGAACAGCCCGGGTAAGGTCCCTGCTATTGTCGTGGGCTTGGGCTTCCTGGGCAGGGGTGGGGGTACCAAGGTGTCCAGGCCACAGTGCTATCTGGGACATGGGCGGCAGCTGTGGGTTCCTGAGCTACAGAGCCCCATGCCCCGCCCCACCTGCCACTCCTTTTCCTGTAGATTTTGAAACAGCCCAGTTCAAGCTGGTCCCTGGCTTCCCAGCCCGAGGGGGAAATGCTTATTTCTGCTGTTCCTGCCTGTACCTCCTGCTCCTGCTGGACTGAGCTAGTGCCATCAGGATGCCCCTCTAGGAGGTCTCTCTTACCCCATCACCTCTGGGACATTCCCCTTTCGTATCCATCCCACGAATATTTATGGAGAATCACTGGGACCCAGGCTCCCAGTCATGCACTTAAGCAGAGCTTAACCAGGCACAAATTCTGACTCTGAGACCAGAGCAGGCCTGGTTTAGCACCATCCCTCCTCACAGGTATCGGGCTCCCCACTGCTGCGGCTGGGTTAACGACCTGGTCAGCTCCAGGAACATTGGGTCCAGTGAGCTCAGGGTTATAGAACGCTGGCGGCCCACCAAGAAGCAAGGCTAATACAGTGTAGTTTGGTCTTCCCCTGGCAATACACACCAAAGTCAGAGGGTCTTACTTGGGGTCCTTCCCTAAGCTGATTCTGGCGAGAACCGAGTTCTAAGTGTTGAGGATGAGCTCCGGGCTGCCTGGCCCTAAACCCCATGGAAGTTTATCTCGCTGGAAATAAGGCCTTTGGGCCAAAAGAGGACCCTCCTGCAGCTCAGGAGTGGCAAACCTGGGAACCCTAGTGACAAGGTGCCTAGTCAGGAGGGGTTGGGCACCAGGAGCAAGGCTTCCAGAAGCACTTGATTTGGGTGGAAAGCTCTGTGCCCTGTAAGTAACTGTGAGGTGGGAGCGTGGGGGCTGCACAGACCTTCCAGTCCCCCAAGGACAGACTAAAGTTTTATGAGCTGAGCTCTCTGGGATGTGCCAGGCACAGAGAAGACACAGGAAGGTCTGGGGTCTCTAGCATGACAAAGCCTACTCTGTGCACAGCTACCAAGGACAACCAGAAATGCCCCTTGGCCTGGCACA
>NW_024351647.1:965176-1031904 GCF_902729225.1 Pteropus medius | reverse complement strand
TTTTTTCCCTTTTTGCCTGAAGGGAGTGGCGCTTCCTGGGCTAGAGACAAGCACCAGCCTGCAGTGGGGCGCTCCAGGCCCAGCTCGGAGGAACAGCCCGGGTAAGGTCCCTGCTATTGTCGTGGGCTTGGGCTTCCTGGGCAGGGGTGGGGGTACCAAGGTGTCCAGGCCACAGTGCTATCTGGGACATGGGCGGCAGCTGTGGGTTCCTGAGCTACAGAGCCCCATGCCCCGCCCCACCTGCCACTCCTTTTCCTGTAGATTTTGAAACAGCCCAGTTCAAGCTGGTCCCTGGCTTCCCAGCCCGAGGGGGAAATGCTTATTTCTGCTGTTCCTGCCTGTACCTCCTGCTCCTGCTGGACTGAGCTAGTGCCATCAGGATGCCCCTCTAGGAGGTCTCTCTTACCCCATCACCTCTGGGACATTCCCCTTTCGTATCCATCCCACGAATATTTATGGAGAATCACTGGGACCCAGGCTCCCAGTCATGCACTTAAGCAGAGCTTAACCAGGCACAAATTCTGACTCTGAGACCAGAGCAGGCCTGGTTTAGCACCATCCCTCCTCACAGGTATCGGGCTCCCCACTGCTGCGGCTGGGTTAACGACCTGGTCAGCTCCAGGAACATTGGGTCCAGTGAGCTCAGGGTTATAGAACGCTGGCGGCCCACCAAGAAGCAAGGCTAATACAGTGTAGTTTGGTCTTCCCCTGGCAATACACACCAAAGTCAGAGGGTCTTACTTGGGGTCCTTCCCTAAGCTGATTCTGGCGAGAACCGAGTTCTAAGTGTTGAGGATGAGCTCCGGGCTGCCTGGCCCTAAACCCCATGGAAGTTTATCTCGCTGGAAATAAGGCCTTTGGGCCAAAAGAGGACCCTCCTGCAGCTCAGGAGTGGCAAACCTGGGAACCCTAGTGACAAGGTGCCTAGTCAGGAGGGGTTGGGCACCAGGAGCAAGGCTTCCAGAAGCACTTGATTTGGGTGGAAAGCTCTGTGCCCTGTAAGTAACTGTGAGGTGGGAGCGTGGGGGCTGCACAGACCTTCCAGTCCCCCAAGGACAGACTAAAGTTTTATGAGCTGAGCTCTCTGGGATGTGCCAGGCACAGAGAAGACACAGGAAGGTCTGGGGTCTCTAGCATGACAAAGCCTACTCTGTGCACAGCTACCAAGGACAACCAGAAATGCCCCTTGGCCTGGCACATGGGACCGGAGTCAGGATCAACCCTTAAGTGTCTCCCACTCCATCCCCACACCTAGCTCCAGAATAAGGAAAATAACCCAGCCGTGGGGGTATTTCCTGCCTCCTCACAAAAAGTGACTCCAAGCCTGGAGGTCCCCAGTGTGTGCAGAGCTGAGCAGCATCTGGTGCCCAAATGGGTTCAGAGCAGAGAGGCTGTGGAACACCAGACAAAGAGCAGGCCAGAAGGGTGGCAGCTGATGGGACCAGGAGGGAGCAGAGGGTAGAGGCCAGGATATAGGGGGCAGGAGGTGAAAAAGCTGACTGGAGTTTTAAGAGGGCTCGGAGAGGGCTCTGGATGCTGGTTTTCTTATGCCTGCCTGCCTCTGTGGGAGGGCCAGGCAGCGAGGAGGTGGACATGCTGAGAGACTGCATTCCTTTCCCAAAGGGCCCCAGAGACACCTCTAGCACACTCTGTCTCAGGCGCAGAAGGCAGGAAGGACCTGTGGGAAGCTGTCCTGTGGCCTGAAGCAGAGACCTTGTAGTTTCAGGAGTGGGAAGGCCCAAGATTCAGAAGTTTCTAAGACCTGGGCAGTAGGAAGGGTGCTGGTAAACCTCATACACAGGCATTCTGCAGCCTGTCCTATAAGAGCTCAAGAAAAGAGCTCAAGAAGTGAACCTAACTTGCTGGAAAGACATGAGATAGCCAACAGGCTGGACTAGAGCATGAAAAATGGAAGCTTTGGAGGCAGAAAGAGCTCTCAACTTCCTGAAGCTGAGCGGGCCCTTCTGCAGGATGAGCAAGCTGACTGGAAGGTACCCCCTTCTTAGCTCAGCCTGAGGGGGCCTACTATGGGCTAAGGTGAGATGTGTGAGGTGTGAGATAAAGGGGAACTTTTATTAGCAAGATGTGGGCTCCAGGCAGCACTAGGAGATGGCAATTGGCACCTTGTTCTAGCCCACTTGCTTGCAGGCAGGGAACAGTGATCGTTTGACTACTAAAAACAAAACACTTGTAGCAGGAACAAGTTGGGCAAAGTGCCAGAGAAATTAATGGGACAGTGCCCTTGCCCTGGTGAGTTTACAGCCCTTACACAGAGGAGTGGAAAGGAAAGCTGAGCATGGGGCCAACCCCACCAGAAACCAGCCGAGCTACAGAGCCATGATCAGCAACAGGGGCGTTGTCCTTTTGCCTCCTCTGGGCCCCCAATTCATCACTGAAATTGTCAGCCATGACCCATTCAGTCCAGATAATTTATAAATTTAGACCAATACCAGGAGTAGTTCTTCACATAGACGTTTATAAAGATAAACAAACAAACAAAAAAAACTAGTTAAGAATGAATGAGAAACAAAGGAAGAAGCAACTTCTACAGTATGGGCAAAAGACAAGTGCTCAGGGGGATATACAAGCACAGGAAGAGGCAGGATGGTAGATGGTTAACAGCAGGAGTCAGCCAGGTGAGTGTCAGGCCCAGGGCTGCCTCTTCTTGCCTGGGTGACCTCAGGTAAGTTACCTCATCTCTCTAGGTCTCAATTTCCTCTCCTGTCCAACAGAGATAATTATAGTACCTATGAGACAGGGTTGTTGAGAGGATTCAATGAGGCCATATGTGAACACTCCTAGCAGCATGGCTGGCACATAGTGCTCAGCAAAAGATGACATTATCATTGTGATGGTTATTAGTTTCAGAGAAACAAAGTGCGAGGAGGGAGAGACCTCACTGGGGTCTTCAGGAATCAGAAAAGTCTTCATGGAGGAGGTGGCTTTGGGAGAACCCCGCCCTGAAGAAAAGCTAAAGCCCTCAGAACACCGACAGATCCATGCCCGATAACGCTGGGAAGAAATACAATACCAGGTCCGTTTATTCCCCAAGTAGCAAATTCTCCATTGAGGTTCTTTAAGGAATACTTGAGCCTATTAAGAATCTCCCTGTCTTTCTGGGGTCTAGAGTTAGAGGTCTTGAGAACTTGATGTGGGCCATACATCATGAAGGGATCAAGGCCAGGTCTGGCCCTGGTCCCACTCCCCTTTGGGCCTGGAATCTTGTCACATGTTGGCTCCAGTTCCTTGGAGAACTGTGCACGAATGAGCCCCATCTGAAGCACACACTTGGAGGTGCTTTGTGCAGAGGGGCCAGACTGGAGACCACAGCAATTTCCTTGACCACTGTGGCAGGTGACTTAGAAATGCCCAGGAATCATAAGGCTCAGATTCAGAGACATTTTGCTTTTCCTACCAAAAGGTTATCTGTTCTGTGAATTTAGAAAAGGTAATCCCGGGTTCTGTTCACTTAAAAAAAGAAGGCAAACCCAGAATCTGACAGACTTTTGTATTCTGGGGAAATTAGCAAGCGAAAAATAGGTTCCCTCATAACTACAGGGCGCCACACCATCCCCAGCAAAAGGACACCCATTCTGGGCAGCATTTTCTATGAAACCTCATTTTGACATATCAGGCAGTACCAACACTCAAGTTTTTACAGAGGGATAATGATGACCTTTTTTGTACACCTGTGTGTTCTCTTTGGTTGCCTTTCCCCTTGAAAGTGCTGCCTCGGTCTGCAAACGCTGGAGTCTTTCTCTTTGGCTGTGGTTTGCCCAAGCCTCAAAACACTCATGTCCCTGGGTCCCTAGCTAAGGAGGTGGGGGCAGGGCTGTGTTCTCCTGCATATTTAGGCTGTGTTCTCCTGCATATTTAGGCTGTCCAGGACCTGGAGAGGTGGAGAGGGGGCCTCTAGGTGCTCAGAGAAGCAGGTCCAAAAAGCTCAGGTTGTTCTGGTCTCTGATTCCAGTACAGCAGCTCCCCTCAGGGTAAATAGCAACGAAGCAGTCACCTTGCTCAAGGCCCCCTGCTGCCTTCCTATCTGTCCCAGCTCCTGAAGACTTCAGCAGCAGCAGGGTTAAAAAAAAACCAGGAGAACTGGTTCTCTGGTTCAGCTTCCTCGCCTGGAGCCTCCAGCCTCCATTTTCTTTCTTTCGGCTTCAAATGAAGCCTCACTGAAATTGTGAAAGAAGGCACAGAGGGCGGAGAGAGCCAGGGGACCCGTTATGCCACAGCCTCCTTGGACTGTCCAGAGTACAGTCCTGGGTCAATGGGGAGAAGCGCAGAGGAGGAAAGGGCTGCCTCAGAGAGGAGCTAGCTGCCTTGGATTGCTGTAGCACATTCAAGCCAAAGGGAGTCCCTAAGAATGTTTAATCCAGCCCCCATAATTTTATGGAGGGAAGAAGAGGCCCAGGGAAGAAAAGTGAGTCCTGAGATCACATAGATAACTGATAGTGGAGCCAGTTTCAGGCCCGGGAGTCTCCACCTCTTGGTCTAGTACTCTTCCGCTACCCAGGCTGCCTTTCCATCTGCAGCATCATAGGTGCCCCAAGCAGGAGCAGATGCTAGCTGCCAGATAGCTTGATGGCTTAGAGAGGTGGCCCAGTCTGACAAAGTAGGAGACCAGACAGGTCCCAGTGATCCTCTATGCCTCCTGCCCTAACACGGCTGGTCCTGCTACCCTCCCCATCTCCCCATCTTGCTCCACATGGAGCCCCAGCTTAGCCCTTGATCATTCAGCAGCGTCCCCAAGAAGAGGCTCTTCTCAACCCCCAGGCCACTCTCTGAGTGTAAACAGATCCAGCTAATTTGTAAATGGAGTGACTGGAGTTCTACTTGTCCCAGGAAGCATTTTACATTTTAACTAGAAGACTGTCGATGTCTTGAGAAAGGAGTAAGACAAGAATATCTAAGAATGAAAGGTTCTGGGGCAGAGGTTAGGGGAGGCATACAGGAGACCTTTTACCTCGGTATATACTATGACCCCAGGCAGGAATTTAAATGTCCAATGGCTACCATCAGAGGTCAGATCTCAGAAGCAGGCCTATCATTTGTCACCCTGTCACCAGGTCCAAGCTAAACAAGAAAACTCCACTATAGTGGGGCTCGCTAGAAGATGGTGTGTCTAGGATCAGGAAAGATGGAGAAAGGTGAAGGTTCCAGACCCTGGGGAGGGATGGAGTCAGGCCCAGGGGCAAGAATGCAAGGCCAGGAGTGAGCAAGAGTGCAGGGCTCCTGTGGAGGAGGGGAGGCCAAGACAGGAAGACGAGCTGCCGCTGGATGGTCCATCATCCCAGCGAAGGCTGTCATGCCAGCCACTGGCAAGGGTGTGGCAGTGCACATCAGGCCTCTGCCATGTCAGCATTCACATGAAGGTCCTGTAGGCTGCCACCCCTGGGGCTGTCAAGGCGTGGGCCAGACACTAAGGAAGGAAAAATCCTGAGAAGGGATGGCAGCAGCTGCCTGGGCCCCTCCAGGACCCTCTAAGTATAGCACTGCACAGTAGAGTGGCAGACAGATCATGCCTCTGACACTGACCCAGGGCAGACACAGAAGGCAGAGCTCCTTGAGCTCTATAGCCAGGTGATCAGTGCTCCCAGGAGGCCACACAGCCCAGAGCTTGCGAACTTTGTGCAATTAAAGCTAAGGTGTTCCAGCCAGAGGATTGTGGATGGGGCTTGAGCAGCCAACATGTGCTTCCTCAGACTCTCTCCTTTCCTGGACTCTGGCCTGAGCCTTCGCCTGGTCATAAGCCTTCTACTCTCTACCACTCACCTGTCCTTCCTTAAAGTCAAACCCTGGGTGCCAGGGAATGGGTGCCGGTCAGCCCTGCTCCAGCCTCAGACTGGGGCAGCCGCTGGAGGCTCAGAAGAGAGAGGAAAGGACAATGAAGGGTTTCCATTCAAAGAGGCTTCCAGCTGTTAGTTCAGCCAGCAGAAATGCCTGCCAGAGAGCTAAACTGCCAGCAACAAACGTTTGGTTGGAACTTTGGAACCCATTAAGTGCCGGGGCTCCAAAGTAATCATAGTGATAAGATGTTAAACAAATGTATCATGTCTCTAAAATGAGTGTCCTCAGTACAGAGCTGACTCTTTCTGTTTCCAACTCTCCCTAGGGTAGCTCATACCCCCTGTACCTGGGAAGGGTGCCGCAGCCTGCCCTGACTCTGCTTTGGCCCCTTGAGGTAGCGGGCCCTGCGTGTGAGTGGCTTGTCCAGGTCATCAGGCCCCTTTGAGACTATCAGGCAAGTTTGGCCCTCAGTGTCAGTTTGCATTTGGGGAGGACTGGCCTGTGTATTCCCATCGGCATAGGGAGCGTAGGATAAATTCAGGACTTGAGAAAAAGGCAGCGAGAGACTGGAGGCTTCTGGGTGTGGGAGTTCCCCTCTGCTGAAGTTCAGGACAGCAGAAGGACACATGTGTCCAGCAGCCAGGCAGGGGCGCCCCATGGACTTTTCCCAAACACCAAACTGGGCCCAGACAGTGCTGCCCCTTGGGCTGGGATTCTCTCTCCAGGATCTGGAGGAGACAGACCTGTAGGATTGATTTCATAGCGAGTTCACCTGGAAGAACCCTGGGATGCTGCCCCTGTGGCCCTCCAAATGAGGCTTTGTTGCTCCCTGTGGCAGCTGTGTGCGTGTATGGTGCAGGGGAGGAGAGTTTCCTTCTTGGTCCCTTTAGCAGCTGTAAGGGCTAAGGGTCAAGAACCTTTCACTCTGTTTGGGGGTGATGATGCTTAGGGCCCCTGTACCCCAGTAATCTAGACCTCATCATTCCATCTTCCCAAGGGAAGGGACACTCCCTCCCCCCTTATACACATTAAGAGACTGAGACATGCAGGAAGTCTAGAGAAACAGAAGGGATTCAATCCTGCAAAAACTCGTTCTCTTTGCAGCTAGACTCGGTCGACCTCCCTGCCTAAGGATCCCAAGGGCTTGGCAATGTCAGCTCCCTCAACTCACGCTCCAAGATCTTCAGAGATGGGCACCTGCCTCTCAGTCCCATCAGCAGAGAGAGATGGGTGCTCCCAGCAGGATGAGGGACACTGGCCCAGGCCACCCCAAGAGTAGAAAGGGACAGTCCAGAAAAGAGGTACGAGAAGGGATCTTCTTCAAAGAATGCCTCTCTTCTAGGGCTGGGGGCTGCAGAGTGTGTAACTATCCCTTCTGGAGCCCAGGCTCCAGGGGGTTCCTCCAGCCAAGTAGCAAGCAAGCATGCCAGGCCCCACCTACCCAGCAGTGCCTGCACATGGGACTCATAGTTCTGGGCCCATTCAGGGTGTGTGAAGGACAGGTGGCTTGATGCAAGGACTTCAGGCAGGGCGCTGGCTCATAACTGTGGAAACCTAGCACCTGGTTCCTAGCGGGGGACTAAGTGACAGGGTTAGGGAAACTGAGGCCCCCTCTACCCTCATACCCAGTGCTGTTGGTGGGAGTGGAGGGGTGGAGGGGCAGTCCTATGCCCTTGTCAGAATATCCCCCGCCTCTCTGTGTCACATGACTTACCCATCCAGGGTGGCAGAGTTGGCACAAGGAGGGAAAAGACCAGTGCCTCCCTCACCAACTGTTCCCAAGGACTTCATCCCACATGATCAAGTCACATCATATAGTCCTTGGAACCAGGAACTTATGAGCAGCACAGAGTTAAGAGAATAGGCTTGAGGCAGATACACTGGGGTTGAAATTCTGGCTTTACCACTCAGTGACAAGACCTTGAGCTATTCCTTAACCACTCTGAGCCTCACTTTCCTCATTTGTAAAATGAGAATAATAATAGTATTGTTCTTCTGTGTCAATGTTATGGTGAAGACTTGAGTGAGATAATACGTGTAAATAGCTTAGCATGGTTCCTGGCCCATCGGAAGCATTCAATAATTGTCAGTAATTATTATTACTATTATTAGGGGAGAGTAGAGTCATCCAGAGAAAGGAGCCCCAGAAGGAGTGAGCGTATCAGCAGCGTTCCTGATCCCTAGGCAGCTTTTCAAGTCACGCAGCAGAAAGGTGCAGGGAAAGGATAATATGTTTGTGTTTCTAAACCACAAGTTGATCCATATCTTTCCTCTTTGGCCCTAATCTGGGCTTCCGGCCCTGGCTGTAGATGCTCAGATGTTACAACAGGCCCCAACAGCCACAGGCTGAGAAAGAGCTGGCAAGTGCCTGCCCTGCCCAATGTGCCTGCCCTGATGCCCTCCCAGACAGTTCTGGTTGCCCAACGCCCCAGAGCTGGCAGGGCTCCAAGAGTCATTGCCCATGGTGAAACATCAGTTCTCAGTGTCCTGTCCAGAGCTCCTGCCCAATTTGTAGAATGGCACTGCATAGACAACTCCTTTAACCAAAAGGCCTCTGTCAACCGTCAAGGCTCTTTAAAGGTAGGTATGCCTGGTTTTCCTCTCTGCGACCAGCACAGCAACCTGGGAACAGAGCCAGAGGGAGGCACATGAACGCTGGAGGAGATGCTGTCCCCCCCCCAGACTGTTCCTGCCACATCATGCACTGTTTTTCTGCTCTCTCCTTCTGGGCAGGGCTGAGTTGGGAGTAGATCAGAGGTGCACAGAGAAGTGGGGGAGTCAGTCACACATAGGAATTAATCACTCAGGACCCATTCTGCACATCCCGGCCATCCCCATTTACAGAGGGTTATCCAACACAGTGCAGCTGACCCACCTGTAGATGTGACTATAAGTGCAGGAGTTGTGATGGGCCCGAGAAGTCCCCTGGTCTAGCCCTCATATCCAGTATGAGAACCTTTTCTCTGCATATCCGACTGATAGTTATCTGGGGTCTTGAATACCACCAGTGATGAGGGATTCATTACTTCCTTGGTCAATCTTATTTGAGAATTTCTGCCTCTCCTCAAATCCCATCACAGCTCCCAAAGGTGAGAGGACCCCAAGGTTTCCTAGACTCACTCCCTACAGGGTGAGGATAGTACTTGGCTAGTAGCCTTTGTGGGATACCCAAGCCTGGATTCAAACCAAATTAAATACCAGTTCACTTCCGATAACAGGCTAATATTCACATTTTGTTGTAGTTCAACAGTTCAAAAGTACTGCTTTGAGCTGGAGTTTTGGTATATAAGGTATTTAAATGAAAAGAAAAGAATTCATGTGTGCATTTGTGAGTCAGTAAAAAATAATTTAGGGTGTTGATTCTAGATTCAACAATGTTATGCATTTCCTTCTAGCTTTGGTTCGTGGTTCATTTCAAATCCTCAGCGACCAATTCCCCTCATCCCCACTCCCACTCCCAACTCCCACCTAGCATAACCCACGTCCCACAGCCAACATTTGGTTTGTGCTCCTGGGTACCTAATCTGTGGGGAAAGTCATTCTTGTATCACTTGTTCCTCCCCACCACATGGCCCCCTCATCCTAGGGCTCAGAAGGCAGCTTCCTAGGAAACCACAGGAGGTCAGGGGTTGGCTAACAAGGTCAGGCCTACAGTGTTGTACGGGCAGAGAAATAAGCTTGGGAAAGACACAGAGAGGAAGAGGGAAGACAGAAGGTAAGGAGAGGAGCAGAGATGTGTCTGCAGCTGCCCTAGCTTCCATGCCACTCTCCGAGGGCTCCCAGGGCTGGCCCCTAGCACCACCATACTCTCCCCAGGAATGCTGTAGGCGTGAAGCTTGTGGCACAGCCAGATAGGATGTAGGCCTGTCTGGGGCTGGATAATTCCCACTTGCTGCCGTAGCTCTGCTTGGTAGGAGCCTAGGATAAACTGTCCATAAACAATATAGCCTATGTGCAAATGCTTTATCCACAAATTACAGTGATATATCTAAAGAATCGGTGAATAAAAATGATACATGGCAATAGTAACCTCAAAAACTAAAGTTTGAGGTGCCTAACAATGACAAAAATTCCTACACTGTCCTTGGTCCCTGCTCTGTGACACTGGCAGTCACCCAGCCACTATTTGGGGGCAGCATGTGGAGTCTAGAAGTACTGAATTTCCAAGCTAGAATCTCCTCTGCACTCAATTGGACAAAGTCCTCTCTGGGGGCCCAAGTCTAGGACGACAAGGGTTTTCTCACTTCCTTGTTTGGGGAAGAGACAGACAGTTGGCCCCTGCCCTTCCCCCACAACATACATGCATAGGAGAAACCACCCTCCAAACCATAAGAAGCAGGGCAAAGGACAGGCAGGAGTGAGCCCCTCCAGTACCCATCCTTCTCCTAGGCCAGGGCACTGCTGGGGTCAATCCGGGAATGCTAGCTCTGGAACGGGCTCCATCCTCTGTTTGGGGGCACAAGGTTCCTGGAGGCATTCTTTCTCTATCCTAAAATCCTGAGGCCAGAGGATTCTCAGAACTGAGCAAGGTCTGACAAGGAAATTGGAATCTTTAAATCCCGCTTTCCTGCCTGCACACGGGGGCTACCCCAAGACAGTCCTGGGGCCTTGTCCAGATGGGACAGACAGACCAAGGTGGCAGGACTCCAGCCAGGGCTCTCCAAGGTGTGTGTGGTGAGAGCCTGAAGCCCTGCAGCAGCACCTCTAGGATCCAGGAGGGAGGCCCATGGCCTCCAGAGTGAGTATCTGCACAGCAAATTAATGAGTTCATTACACGGAGAGGCAGGCGCTCAGCAGATAATCCAGGTCAAGCCTCTCTGTACAGTGGCCCGGGGACGTTGGGGACACCGGCGGGTCACAGTGGGTCTGCCAGACCAGGATCAGGGACTGAAGAAGAAGGGCCGGAGGAAGCTGGAGCCCATAGATTAAAAGGAAAAGGTTGAGCAGGGAAGCGCCCCTCGATCAGAGAGGCTCCTGGCCGCGGCCCTTGCGTCCCTTGGAGACTTTTCCCGGGCTCTGTATTCTCCGTGTCCTACCTGAGGCCACACCCTGAAATCAAACTCGTGGCCAGGTGAAGCCGGCGCTGCACAAACATGCAAGCGCAGCCTCTCCTCGCCATTCCCGGCGCCCAGGTCCCTCCTGCGGAGGGCGGGCCCGGTTCCCGCGGCCTTTCCGAGCGCTCCCGGGGCTTCCTGCTCGCAGGTGGGTGCCCTGGCCACCCCTGAAGGTTGGCTAACCTCCCCGGGCTGAGGCCTAGACGAGAGGACTGGCCTCCCCTCATTCGGGTTTTCCTTCCCCGAAGTTCGGGGCCGCGGGCGCGGGCGCGGGGCGGAGGGGCCTGAGCACAGGGACAGAGAGCTCGGGCGCTGCGACCGGGACCTACCTGTGCGTGTGCACCCGGCGCTTGTGCAGGGGCTGGCTGAGGGACTCCCGCCCCACTTGGGTCTGTGAGGTGGGCCCCGTGGCCGCTTTGAGTCGGAGCACGGTGGGGAGAAGGGCCGGAAGCACTGTGCCCACTGCCCCCTCCTCCCCGCGCGCCACGCAGGGGAACCTTCCATCTCCCCCTGCACCTGGAAAGGCTGCTAAGTCAGGTGGCTGTAGGCGTGGAGCTGTTCCAAATACTCTGGATTCGGGCCATTTGCCAAATCCCCGGGGGCACTTACCACCTTTGTGACAATGACTTTCCGATGTGTTTCCACCCAGGCCTCTGAGGACTCGCAGGAAGGTCTTTAGTCTTCCCTCTCCTGGTGCTTGAGAGCTCTGCCCACTGAAGGGTGAGGAGTCAGGTGGAAGAGGAGGCGAGGAAGGCATTCCAGAGGTGAGTGAGGGACCTCCAGACCTGGAGGGGTGGTCTGTCTAGGAGCCTTCTGGAAACCAGCTTGAGGCACAGGCTGGAAGGGACACTGGGCAGGCAGGTGGCCCTCCTGGGCTGGCCCATTCTTGGTACTGTTAGGCAGGGCAGTGGTCTCTTCTAGGTGCCATGTCTCAGTCCTTAGTGGATATGCATTATTACTTCCACCACCTCAGCCCACAGCAGGCGGCAGGGCTTCTAATGCCCCACTATGTGCCTTGGCCCAGACTCTGCTCGTCATCAGGTCTGATGCCTGTCTGGAACAAGGCAGAGTTACCAAAGCTGTGCACTGAATTCTTGCTTGGGAAAGAGGCTCCCAAACAGGAAGGACAGTAGCAGGCAGAGATGCTGATCAGCACATCCCAACCCGCCAACTCATTCCCCAGATCTCCAACCTGCTAAAATCCCTCCAGCTTTTCTGGTACCCAGTACACAGCATCCAACCTGGAATATAGATGCTGCTCGAAACACTCAGGGCAAGACACGAAGAGTTCCCAGGGTGTAGGCTGTGTTCTCTGTATCTTGACTCATTCTGATGTTCTTTAGGTTCTTCCGACTTGTTTTTCTAGATGAGAGAAGAGAGGGGGCTCCTGTCTGTCTGTGGTCAGGTCTTTTGTGGCTGGTGCAGCATATATTGCAATACTGTAAGTTCTCCGCAGGCCATATTTAGGATAGAGGCTGAGAATACATTTGAAACCAGAAAGAGCTGAGTTCAAATTCTGACTTTGCCTTTGATAACTTAGGCAAACTTTAATGTCCTAGTCTATAAAATGAGGAGGAGGATCATGCTTTCCTCATAGGATAGTCGTGAAGAGTCACAGTGATAAATGAGAAATTAAACAGGGCAGCAGTGAGCCACCTCCCTCTTGCCTCCACTTTTAGTATTGGAAAAGGTGAAGCTACCTGAGCCCTCCTCTCTTGGAGGACTTTGAGAAGTCTGGCTATGTGGCAGGAGATTGTGGAGATTGCTAGAGTAAAGCAATGGGAATGCAGTAAAGGCAGAGCAGGTCCATGGCGAGCAGGTAGTGAGATGGCCCAGGGAAGAGGCCATTTCTAGCAGGGAATCCGGCTTTGGAGGCAAAAACCAAAGCATGCTCTATATACTTCATACGTGGTCACATGCTCATGGGTGATCCTGGACACAAGTGTTGTGTGACATAGAGGTAGCCTCTTCCTTGAAGCTTCCAGCCCTATCTCTAAGTAGCTGTATGATCTGGGAAAGTTATTTAACTTCTCTGGGCATGATAGAAGAGCTCGGAGCCAAAGCAATCTGTGTTTGAGTCCTGACTCCGCACTTACCATCTCAGACAATTACTTCTCTCAAAGCCTCAGTTTCTTCACCTATAAAATAGAGCTCATAACATCTACCATATAGAGTTGTGATCATTTAATGCACTAATAAAAAGTACCCAGCACAGTGCCTGACATGTGCTAGGTACTTTATACGTGTATATGTGTATATTCCCTTTCTTGTCTCCTCATTCCTCTCTCAAGCTGCCTGCAGTCTTTAAATGCACCCAGTAAAGCGGGTTTGGCCCAAGTCACAGCAGTATTGTGAGCACAAAGTGAGGAGGCAAACAAAATAGGTATAGAAAGTTAAAGGCTGTAAAAAACTCATAATCTGTGTGTGTGTGTGTGTGTGTGTGTGTGTGTGTGTGCGCGTGCACACATGCACACATGTGATTGGGGACCTAATCTTGTGAATAGAGGACCCTATAGGTTCTTTCTGGTTAGGCACTGAGGACTGTCTGATGGGGACTCGGGCCTCTGCATGCAGAGTCTGTTGAAAATCTGGGCTGGTGAAGAGGTGCCTGGCCCGTAGCCCTCCCAGGAAGGCCATTCTTCTCTCTCCCCTTGGAGATAATCCTGTGCCCAGGACAGCCCAGTGCTGTGGACCAGGGAAGAGGTTAGGATTCTAAGTACAATGAACAGGGATCAAAGGACTGGCCTGGCTTGAGCCTCTGCTGGACCTCAGCACTGAGTGTACAGGCTGGGCAGAGAGGCGGGCCTGAGTCAATATTGACTTTCTCTGGCTGGCCAGCCTGGCTCTTTGGCCTCTCATTCAACTGGAGTGTTGACACAAGTGATTGAATGAGCTTTATTATCATATTCCTTTCAACAACGGCCCCATTATCTCTCCCCTAGAGATTCACTGAGACCTGTACTGTGGGAGTGATGACAAGGTTGGGAAGCCCAAATGTGTTAGCTTATTATGTGCATAGTACCCTCTGCCCTGCACACTCAGCTTCTCTCTAGGCCACTCCGGTAGGATAGCAAAACCTCAGAGGACTGCTCAGCATCCTGAGGACACTCTACACTTTAGCACAGTGGCCCCGGGTAGAACTTACAGAGTCCTCAGGCAATGGTAGTGAAGGCCACAGCCTGAGTCTAGGACCCACCCACACTGCAAGTGATAACTGGGCAGAAAAGCAAATGAAATTCTCTTCAGGCCCTTCCTCCGGCGTATTTTGAGGGGCCAGGAAAGGTTTCTGGGGTGCCACCTCTCCTGACTATCATCTGAAGAGGGGCAGATGGCAGGCCTGAACCCCCTGGAGGAGGCTGAGAGAGGACAGTCAGGGGGCGTGTCTAGCAACATCTATCTGGAAAGCAAGCTAAACTACTTGAGAGCGAGGATTTTATTTTGTTCACCATGGTTCTCAGAGTCTAGAGCAGAGTAGATGCACAATAAATACTTTTGAATAAATGAATGAATAATATAATCATATTTATATTTAATTAAACAAACTCCAGAAAGCAAAGTTTGAAAAAAATCTTTGTGGCTGAAGAGAATACTCTGATGGGAGGCTAACTTCTGTTCCCGCTATTCTCAACCATGGACAAGAGGCACACAGCTCTCCAGGAAGGGTGTGTAGGATACCAGTTCTCAAGGGGAGATGAAGAGGTCAGGTAGCCTTGCTACAGATGTCTAGGTGGGAAGGCTAAGCTCTGGAGGTGATAGGGTCCTCAGTGGGCCACTCTGTGTCTGATGGTGGCAGTAGTAAGGGTGCCTATCGAAGTGCTGTAGAACTCGGGAGCATACCTCTACCTCATTGTCGTGATTCTAGGATATTTCCTTCCTCAAAGTAGCTTGAGTGGGCCTGAGAATGATACAGTGTGGGTGGTAGAAGGTGACAGCTGACTGAAGCCACATTCACATCAGAGTCTGGGTCAGATAGACATGGCTCTGCCCCTTCTTTGCTGCATGACTTGATTTCCTCGTCTGCATAATGGGACAATAACGATCTTACCTCACAGGCTCGGGGTGAGGAGATCTCATAAGTAGAAATGCTCAGCTCACAGCCTCATGCTTACATTATGCACTCCCTGAGCAATGGTTACTAAAAACACCCGAAATGGACCCTTGAGTTAGAACAAATGCTATTTCTCTCCTCACTATACCTGGAGAAGCTGGCAGAGGTTAAGGAGTCCAGTCCCTTGTCACCATCTGAAATGCTGAGGCCTAGAAAGGAGGAGAGTAAGCCAAAGTCACAAGCCAGAACCTTGGAACCTGGCACCCTGGGGCCATACTGAGATAGAACTCAGCTCTGATAAGCAGGTCCTGAGCCTCTAGCCAGGGAAGCCTGGGTGTACTAGCACTGGGAGCAGGGCCCAGAGTTCAGCTTCCTTCTCTCTTCCAGTCACCCGGAAATGGAGGGGAATTCCACCGGCCTCATTCCTAACAGTTAACTAACATCCCAGAACTTAACCAACCAAGCCCTGCCCACTTCAGAGTAACTACAAACTCTTTTAGACGTGTTCTCTGGGAGCCACCTTCCCCACCTGTAGCACATTCTTGTGAATCCTTTAGGTAGGCTAAGTGTCCTTTCCTTAAAAGGAATTCAATGTGTGGAAATAGCCAAAACCCATTAGAAGTCAGGATAAGGTGGACGAACACATCAGACACCACCACTTCCAGTGAAAAGCAGAGGCGACAGAACAGTTGATATTGGCTCAAGATGGGCCCCAAAGGTGATTTCCAAAGAGGACCTCTGTAAGTACTAGAACATATTTGAAACAGACAAAGTCACTCCCAAGGTTCTGCCTCAACTGGCAGCACTCATTTGAATGTGTGAGCTCTGGTCTGAGGTTTAAATGCAGACTTATTTCTCCACAGCTCTGCCTTGGGTTTGTGGGCCCCAAAAGCTCGGTGGCCTTTGCATCCCAGACCCTGGAAGATGAATATCTCCTCCTGGAGGAGAAGCAGTTTGAGAGGGTAACCCACCCACTGTGGCTCCTTTGCTTACCTCAGCTGTGACTCTAGACCAGCCAAGCCACAGCGCCCCACTCTGAGGGCCACCACCAAAACCCCATGTCGCCAGGGTACGGTAGCATCAGCCACAAAGTTCTGCCCGCCACTTCTTGCGCCAAGCCCACAGATTGCCCGAGTCCCTATTGAGGGAACCTGACCTGCTCTGAAGAGAATAAACTGTGTGTCTGTAACTTTTTTCATATATGCCAGGCCCTGATGTCACAGTTGCCAACATGAGCCCTCTGGAACATTTTACCCACTCCTTGCAGGGCAAAAGAAAACCTGGTTCTACAAAGTAAGGGTCAGCCTGCAAGTCAGGGCAGCCCCAGCTCCCTTGGCCTCTGACTCACAGATCAGCCCAGGAAAGAACCTAGCAATCTTGGTTGAGGGAGCTGGCCCTGGCCTATCCCCTTCTGCACATTCCCATGAGTTTACGCAGGCTGCTCAGCCCTGTTCCTATTCATAGAGACCCCAGGAAGACTCACAACAGCCAAGTGCCCTCAGAGTAGGCATAGTGGAGCGAACAGGGACTTTGCAACCAGATCTGGAGTCCAACCCCAGCTCAGTCATTTCCTGGTTCTACGACCTTGGGCAATTTATTTAACCTCTCTGAACCTCACTTGGATTTCTTTATAATAATAATTCCTTCCTCCCAGGGTTGTTGTAAGGATTAAGTGAGTTGATACTTGGAAAGGGCCTAGCACACAGTAGGTGCTCAAGAACAGTTACTTCCCTTTCTGTCTCGAATCTCCTCTGACATGACAGTCCCATCCCTCAGTGACCCCAGCCTATGGCTCCCTAAACTTTCCCGCCAGCTCTGTCTTCAGCTTTACTGGGTGTGGCAGCATTTCCTCCAGAAAGTCTCTGCCAGAAACTGACCTGCTCCCCATCTGCCAGGCTCAGGCTGGAGGAAGCAGCCTCAGCAGGAGCTGTGCCTGGGGAGCTTCCTTCTCAAACTGGTTTGGGCTAGGCTCTTCGCTCTCGACACTGGCATCCCACTGGCTGGTCCAGTCATGGGCCAGCCAGCTAAAAGTAATGTCTGCAGACATTCAGAAGAGGAAAGTTCAAAGCATTCCTCAGTCACAACAATGCATCCAAGCCTGGGAAAGAATCCTCAGCACCTCCCTGCCCTGTGTTGGGGTGAGGTGTCAGACGGGAGGTCACCCTGAGCCTGAGTGGCGCCCTGCCTCTGCCCATTTCTACTGCATGTCTCAGGTCCACATCACTTCCATCAGGCTAGGCAGAAGAAAAGGCAAGGACTGGCTCTCTGAAAATCATCTTCCTCCTTCCTCCTCAGGGATATCTTCTTTAAGGAAACCTCCTCTACTAGAAGAATTGAGTGTGGATGCAAAGAAGTGAGATTCTAGGGACAGCAACTCTAAGGGCTGGTCTGGCCTGATTTACTTTAACACTATGGCCTCAGGGGTGATGCAACAACCATCCTTCCTCAGTTCCGGGGTCTGAAGGTTAGAAACTGGGGAGGAAGATGGAGACCTAGGAATGGAAAATTGAGGGCCCCTATCTGAGCGGGCAGGTATGCTCCAAGAGTATAGGCTTCATTGCTGAAGAGATGCGGGATGTTTGTGTCTCAGGTGTTTCACACCCAGTAACTTGGAAACATTATGGGTGAATGTCTCTTAGGAACTAGTCTTCATGATCACTCTTTTTTTCTTTAAATATTGTATTTACTTTAGAAAAGTAGTCCATCATCTTTAAGGAAAATTTAGAAGAGTAGAAAGATGGGGTGGGAGGAAATCACCTGTAGCCCCACCAGTCAAACAAAACAATGAATATTTTGCTGTATTTCCTTTAGCTATTCATCACACTCATCCTGCATTTACAAATTAACCTAGGTGAAATCTTTAAAAAGAAGTCCTACTCCTAACCTGTGTGATCAAGAATTCTGCTTTGGTGTGGAAGAAAAAGAGATTCTGTAGAAAGTAACCTCACAGGGTAATATGAGCATAAATTTCCAACTGGGCAGATCATGGTGGGCAGTCACATCTCCGGCATATAACTTCTTTAATAAAAGGTTTATTGTAACTTTATAATAAACAAGCCCCATCCATTGTTTCTGTGCATCTAGGTTAACATACCTTTAAAATGCCCCCTTTTAGACTCCTCCTTTTAAAGTGTGAGAGCGCATAATCTTAACTAGTTTGTAATCCAGTCCTGCCCCTGCTTTCTCCCATCTTCATTCGGTCTTCCTTAATTTCAAATGCATAAAAGAAACTGCGAACGTGTTACTCTAGGGAGCATTTGAGATCTTGCTCCCTGACAGTTTGCTCCTCGTCAGTTTGGCCCAAACTCTAATAAAAAATAATAATTAAAAAAAAAAATCTGCTTTGAACAACAACAAAAAAAACCTGGTAGTTTAATTTGTCTCTGGCCTCAGGGCTGATGCAACAACTACCCTCCCTCAATGCGGGGGACCTTGGGCTTGAGTCTGAAGGTTAGACAAGGGTAGAAAAGGGAGACCTGCAAGTGGCAACCCAGATGTGGACAGGGTTGGGCCCCAGCAGGTGGGAACTCCAGGAGAG
This sequence comes from Pteropus medius, assembly GCF_902729225.1. Lineage (NCBI taxonomy): Eukaryota > Metazoa > Chordata > Mammalia > Chiroptera > Pteropodidae > Pteropus > Pteropus medius. The sequence continues at coordinate 1,013,474 of NW_024351647.1, read as the reverse complement.
CCCACCAAACTTGGGCCCCACGTACTCACACCAGACCTGGGCCAGGGGATGGCCAGACATTGGGGTTCCCTTTCTCCTGTCCCCGCCTACCCCATTTAGATCCAATTAATTTTGGTGAATAATATGAATTCATTTTTCAGGATTTTTCCTTTTTTCATATGGATATCTAATTGCTTCAGCTACATTTATGGAAAAAGTCATCTGTTCCTCCACCATATTGCAGTGTCACCTTAGTCATAAATTAAGTGACCTCATATGACTGGGTCTATTTCTGGATTCTCTCTTCTGTTCCATTGGTCTAGTCATCAATCTCTGCGCCAGTTCCACAGTATGCTAATTATTGTAGCTTTATAATAAACCTTGATATCTGGTAGTGTAATCCCCCAACTTTGTTCTTCAGGATTGTCTTGGCTATTCCTGGTTCTTTATGTTTCTCTGTATATTTTAGAATCAGTTTGTCAATTCTGACCAAAAGAAATATGCTGGGACCTTGAGAATGAAATAAATCTTTAGGTTAATTGGAAATAATTGACATCTTTACACTATTGAGTCTTCCAATTTATGAATATTCTTTACTATCTGTAATTGTTTTATACTTTTCATAGTATAAAACTTTGATTAGATCCATTCCTAAGTACTTGATATTTTTAATGGAAAATGGTAAATGATATCTGAGGGGTTTTTTTTTCCCCTGATAACACTCCTGACATCAAATGAGAGGGTTGTTTTTTTTTTTAACTTCCTGAGACCATTTCTTCAACTCAGACGCCAATAATTCAATTCAATAATTGAATGTTCAATAATTGAATGTTCAATAATTCAATTCACTGACTACCTGAAGTTAGCACAGACGCCATAGGCTCAGTCTCACAAGCTATCTCCACTTCAGATTCTAGTTGCAAGTCCCTGTTCACCTGTGTTTCTGACCAACTGGCTATAAATCAAGGATTTCCATGACTCCCTCCTCAGGTTTGGTAATTGGTTAGAATGGCTCATGGAACTCAGGAAGACACTTTACTTACTGTTACCAGTGCATTAGAAAGGATACAACTCAGGAACAGCCAGATGGAAGTGATGCATAGATGGAAGAGATGTGGCCAAGAACATGGAGATTCCATGCCATCTCCAGACACTTCTCCCTCCCAGCATCTTGATGTATTCACCAACTCAAAGTCTCCTCAAATACTGTCATTTAGGGCATGTATAGAGGCTTCATCAAATAGGCATGGTTGATTAGATCATTGGCCATTGTGATTGACTCGATCTGTGGCCCTTCTCCCCTTCCCAGTAACGGCAGGTGGGGGTGCTGAAAGTTCAAACATTCTTGCCACTCTGGGGACTCCAAGAGTTTTAGGAGCTGTGTGCCAGGAACGAGGGACAAAGATCAAACTTCTCTTTCCCACTGTACTACAGAATCTTTTTTAAAAATTCACTTTGTATTTGTGGCTGGTATGTAGAACTACAACTGACATTTTTATATTGACCTTGAATTGGAGACCTTCTAAATTCACTTATATAATCCCAATAGTTTGTATGTAGATTTTTCTGGATTTTCTATGTACACAATTATATTATCCCAGGCAGTGTTGGCTTCACCACATTTTGGAAGAATCCTGGCAGCCTTCCTATAGGTGTGGATTCCCACTAGCTAAGTGACTGACTCTGACTTCTAAATCTCTGCTTTTACCACCCCCAAAGCCTGAGCTCATTCATGGCTTCGGCCAGCTCCCGCCCTTACCACCACAACCCAGACCCTAGGACTCCACGCCACCTGTCCTTTCTCCTCAGGCCTTCTCTGCCGCCTCTGGGAAGAACTTGTTCTGGAATCATTGTTGGGGTCCTACAGAAGGAGGGTCCTAGAGTCATTCAGACAATGTGCTAAAGACGCTGTCCCCATGCATTTTCGCCACAAGAGCTGGGCCCTTGGGAGGGGCAGGGGAGTTAGGAGAGGGATCTTCTGGGGACGGGAGAGAGAAGTATTAGCCAGCTCTTCTTTAATTCTAGAGTGTGTCCCTTCACCTCCAGAGGAGTTCACAGAGGAGGGGAGCAGGATGAAACCGTCAGCTAAGCTAAGCGTGAGATAGAGGCTCTGTCTCAGAGACTGTGAGGAAAGACTGTGGGATGAAGACTCCTCTATTGCCAAAGGCTGAAAGGGAGGAGGTCGAGTTTTATCAAACCATCAAAAATCTACATAGTGGAGAGGTTTCGAGGGCCTGAGGTCCCAGAAGTCAGGCCTGGTCCCTTGACAAGTGAATCTGAGAGGTCAGAGTTCAGCATCACTCCCAGACAAGTATCTGCTCATATTCGCACAACAGTAGGGCCCTGAGCTTAGAAACAGGGATACAGAGAGGTAACACAGCAAGAAAAACAGCCCCCATTTACTGGAAATCTCACTTAATACTCTTCAAACCCTGTGAAATACCTTTTATCAACCCCATTTTATGTAGATAAAGGATACCGAGGCTCAAACTGTTTAAGTAACTTGCTCAAAGTCTCCCCAAATAAGTAGGAGACTCCCTACAACTCACCTGCAACTCAACAGGCATATGTCATTCCAAAGTGCTTGGTCCTTGGTGGTCCTGCACAGGGGCTTTGCCTATAGGGACTGTTTGGTGGACTCCTAAACCTTCAGGTCCCAAAAAGCAGCTGACAATCCAAAATGTATGAAATGGATTCAAACCGATTCATGCTTGGTTCATTCTAGTGGGGAAGCTGTGGCTCTTTGAGCCCGCGGCCTTTCTGGGTGGATACCAGCTGCCTCCCAGATGTGACCTACTCCAGAACTTGCTAAAGTGACCAGGAAAATGCCATTTCCAGAGCAGGAGTCAAAAGAACACCCCAGTATCCAAAGATATCGCAGATCTATGCATAGATGAATTATGCAAGCATTCAAGAAACAAACATGTTTGTTTCTTGAAACCTAGAAGTGACCATTCCAGGTGGCATAGGAACCCATTGTGTGTCGTTTACCATAATAAAGAAAAATTAAACAACAACAACAACAACAACAACCTATTGAGCTGCTTTGAGCCACTTCAGACGCAAAAGCATTCAAGTGGGCACCAGCCACCCTGACTTCCATCCCACGTGGTTCCAGCCAGGTACTCCCTAAAGGCGAGGCTAGAGCAACACTTGAGAAGAATTACTTTACCTCCTGGGTTTCCAGTCTCCCTCTCTCAAATCCACACACCACAGTCACTCTGAGATGTTGAGGGAGCTCACCTGGGCCTTAGGCAAACCTCACATCAGCAAGGATGGGGAGGGAGGTTTGACTGCAAGTGATGTTTTGTACAGGGTTCTGAGACCTGAGAGAAAGGAGCCCAAGGGAATGGGAGCTCTCTCTTCCCTGAAGAGCTGTAGCCCTGAGAGAGCTGTCCCTCAGGGCTTTCCAGAATTAGGGCTGAGCACCTGGTGACCATGAGGGCCCTCTTGGGGTTCCTGGTTCTATGATAAATGGTCCCAGACTGGGTAACATGTCTGTGACTCGGTGGGTTGGCTTTTTATGAATGTTTTCTATCATATTAACAGATTTTCTGTTGTTGACCCATCCTGGGACAAACCCGAGTTGATTGTGATAAAACAAACAAACAAACAAAAAAAAACAAGTAAAAACTTTAACGTACTATTAGATTCAACGTGCTAGTTTTATTTAGGATTTTCACATTTATGTTCAAAAGTGAGACTGGTTCAAATTTCCCTTTTCTTGTACTATTATCTGGTTAGAGAATCAAGGTCATACTTTCTTCATAAAATGCGTTTGCTGTCTCTCCTCCCTCTTTCCTCCATTTTTAATTCTTTGAGAGTGGAATGATATTTGTAATGGGCTTTGGATCTTATAAGTACACATCCCCCAGAGTCTGCCTGTTCAGCAGGGGACTTGGTACAGACAAGAAGACACATACCTCTATTCCTTGTTTATAGTCCGTGTTGGCTTATATATGGTGCTTTTGTTGTTTCTGGGATTTCTCTGCTGGGAGCTAGGCATTTCCCTGAGGAAGTAGGCATGAGAGGTGAAGGGAAATCCTGGGCTCAGGACAGGAGAGCTGTGCTGAGGGGAGGGAGCCCAGAGCCTGATGCCCCTGCACCCACCACAGCCACCTGTGCTGCCTGGGCCAGGCTCCTGCAAAGCCCCCAGCTGGAGCTCAGCCTGACCCTCCCCATGCAGGCACCATGTTCCGTAAGAAAAAGAAGAAACGCCCCGAGATCTCGGCCCCACAGAACTTCCAGCACCGTGTGCACACCTCCTTTGACCCTAAAGAAGGCAAGTTCGTGGGCCTCCCCCCACAATGGCAGAACATCCTGGACACACTTCGGCGGCCCAAGCCTGTGGTGGACCCTTCACGCATCACACGGGTGCAGCTCCAGCCCATGAAGGTAAGGTGGGCAGCGGGAATGGCATGGCCAAGTTCAGCCTCTTGCACTTCTTGGTGCCTGGCCAAACCACAAAGGCGCCTGGAGGAACCACCTAATCACCAGCTATCAATTAGCTGCTGTTTTCGCTCCCTGCTAATCAGCCTCTCATTTCTCCCTGGGTGACCCAGGGAGGAGGAGCCTGGGGAGTCCCTCTCTGCAGCACTGTAGGGTTGCCAGATTTAGCAAATAAAAATACAGGATGCCCAATAACATTTGAATTGCAGATAGCGACAAATAATCTTTTAGTATTAAGTGTGCCCATGCAACTTTTGGACCTGCAGCCACTGTATGCCCGCAGGGTTTAGTTGTATGGGTTGAGAAGGGTGGGTCCAACGACCTGGTAGGGGAGGAGGTCAGGGCCCTGTGAGGGACTGGAGGCCACAAAAGCAGTGCGTTTGGAGGAGAGCCCTGGACTGGTCCCTGCCTCCTCAGAGAGCTCTATGCATCTCCCAGAAGGCCACAGACAGAGCTGAAGAATGGCAGCGGGCCCCAGGTGGGGTCTGGAGGCCCCCTCCCGCACCCCCCATTTCTCCAAACTCAGCTGCCCACACCATTTCGCATGCTGGATTATTACCCCGTGGTTACTCACCTGTGTGCCTGGCTGGGCTTCAAGCCTCATGAAAATGGGCCTTTTCCCTGTATTCCCACACCAGCACAGGCCTGACCTGCCATGGGCCCTGGTAAATGACCGAAAAATTAAGGAATGGATAGATAACACTACAAGCAAGGTCCTTATGTGTTCCTCCCTAAGGCACCCCTGGGAAGGCCCTCTGACCTGGTCCCACGCCACCCCTCCATGAACCGGCCACTCATTCATGCTCTTTTCCCCTCCCCTGCAGACAGTGGTGAGGGGCAGCTCTGTGCCCATAGATGGCTACATCTCGGGGCTGCTCAACGACATCCAGAAGTTGTCCGTCATCAGCTCCAACACCTTGCGTGGCCGAAGCCCCACCAGCCGGCGACGGGCACAGTCGCTGGGGCTGCTGGGGGAAGAGCACTGGGCTGCAGACCCGGACATGTACCTGCAGAGCCCCCAGTCTGAGCACACTGACCCCCAAGGCCTCTACCTCAGCTGCAACGGGGGCGCACCAGGAGGCCACAGGCAGATGCCATGGCCGGAGCCACATAGCCCACGGATCCTGCCCAATGGGCTGGCCACCAAGGCACAGTCCCTGGGCCCTGCAGAGTTCCAGGGTGCCACACAGCGCTGCCTGAAGCTGGGCACCTGCCTGCAGAGCTCCCCGCCCAGCACCTCGCCCCCCGCAGCCACTGGAAGGCGTGGGACCAAGGCAGCTAGGCATGGATCTGAGGAGGCCCGGCCACAGTCCTGCCTGGTGGGCTCAGCTGCAGGCAAGCCAAGCGGGGAAGGCAGCCCCAGCCCTAAGACCCAGGAGAGCAGCCTTAAGCGCAGGCTGTTCCGAAGCATGTTCCTGTCTACCCCTGCCACGGCCCCTCCAAGCAGCAGCAAGCAGGGCCCTCCACCACAGAGCAAGGTAGGTCAGGGGAATACCCCCGGGGGCACTCTCAGAAGGGCAGGAAGCGGGCCTGGCAGGTGTCCGCTGAGGAGTGCTTGTCAGGGACACAGGCCCTGCCTGGGCTTCCCCACTTAAAGGGTCAGGGTGGGAACAGCATGAGAGAACAAAATAATCAAGAAACCAGCTCAGCCTCAGCTGAGGATTCTACTATGAACCAACTGAGCCCTTGCGCTCCAAAAGTTTAGCATGTGTCAGAGGTTGCAAGCCAGGTCATTTTCTGGGGGGCCTCTGAGAGGCTTATTCTAAACTCACCTGCCCTCTGGGATGTGTCTGGGTGAACCACACCGGTCGGCAGACACCCCTCTGAAAAAGGAGCATCTTTAAACACAAGCCCAGACCTTCCTCTGTCCCTGGTGCCCAGCAACCCTCGCCCAGACCCCAACAGAGATAGGTGCTCCAGCCCTGAGCGGGACAGGGGCTTTCCCTGCTTTCCTCTTCCCAGACCTTTCTGCCTCCACCCCTCGCTTGCCCCAGTGCTCTCCTGAGGTCGTGCAGAGGCTTCCTGGGCTGCTTCTCCCTGAGGCATTCAGCAACGTTCCCTCTTCTAATGAGGATTCTTTTCTGCCCCGCTGCCTGCCTTCCCTTTTTTTTAGTGATGATTGTTTTGTTTAACATTTCTGTAATGATTTAGTCTCGAGTTTGTGTGTCATATGGAAAGCTAGAGGATTGCATTTGCCTGGGTCCGGAAGCAGCAAGAGAGCTGACTCTTGGCCTGTGGGACAGTCTCAAATGCATATATTTTTCTTATAAAAAAGGAAACAGTGAAGGGAGCCCCTAATGGTGACGTGTCTTGGCAGTCAGAGAATGATTTTGCTTCTTCCATGCCCTATGACATCCTGTCCGTAGTGATAATAACATCCTTTCCCATTTGGCAGATGAGAAGACTGACCCAGAGAGGGTGACAGAGCCCCCAGGTGTCTTAAATGAGTCAGAGAAGGAAGGCATGAGAGCGCCTCTCAGCTCTCGTCTCTTACTCAAGAAGGCTTTGCTATCTTGGCAGCCACTTTTCTCTAGCTCCTTCCTGAGGTACAGGCAGAAATGAGCTTAGGTGGGAGCACGAGGCCTATAAGTCAGACCTAAGAAATAACTGCTGACAGTGGCTCTAGTGATGGAGCCTCCCCTCCCCGGAAGAGGACAAGCCTGGATCCTCCTGTCAGTGGTGGCTCAAGTCTGGTCCAGTCTGAACCTGGGTGGGGAGTTTGAGGAGCAGCCTAGACCCTTAATCTTTCCCAGTTACTGCCAGCCTGAGGCACCGAGGGAAGGAGCTGGGTTTTGGCACTCCAGCCCCACACTAGGACAAGGACAGTGGGCTTAGATCCCCCATGGGATGGGGATCTGGGAGACAGATGAGATGTGGCTTGATGTATCTATCCATGTGAGGAACGTGTCTGTGAGCTGAGGTGTTTCTGGAAGGCTGTGCCCCTGAGGGGACATCCTCCCGGAAAACCAAGGTGGAAGCAGCGCAGAACTCACTGTCAGGGAAGTGAGAACAAGAACTGATCACTCTCTGCCTCTTGGGAGTTCTGTGGGGGTACTTCAGGGATTGGGAGAAAGAACGCGTCAGTGCTGGGCTGGGCACGGACGTGAAGGTTTCTAGGCTCCTGCCAGCACTCCACAGCAGGGCATAGGCCATCCACCCAGCCTCGGTTGGCCTGTCCATGCTGCACACTTTACTGATTATCTACCAAGGGCCTCTGCTGCTGTGTGTACAGGGCAAGGCCCTGCTCCTGTGGGGGCAGGTAGGGGCAGATGGTGGTCGCCTTGGGCTTAGAGACACCACAGTTCCAAATTCAGGGGAGTGCTTTCCTTCTCAGCACTTTGGGCATATGTTTCTTGATAAATACTCTAAGCCAGGCCTCTAAAGGCAAGGCTGAGCTGCTCTGGACCAGGGCTTCTCAACCCTGCACTGTTGACATTTGGATCCTTTGTTGTAGGGGCTGTCCTGTGCATTGTAGGATATTTAGTAGCATCTCTGGCCTCTATCCACTAGATGCTAGTAGCACACCACTGGAATATCTGAATCCGTCCAGATATTACCAAATGTCCTTTGGAAGGCAGAGTCACCCCCAGTTGCGAACCACAGCTTTAGGCAAATTACAACACAGATGGGAAGCATCCAGCTTGTTCCTCCTCCCTCCCAGGAACTCCCAGATCAAACCAGCAGCTAGCCCTCTGCACCTCAGTACATCCCAGGGGCTAACTGTGGACACTCACAGCAGCTCCCAAGCAGCAGTCGTGCACTGATGCCCTGGGAGGTCAGGTTGCCAATGGCCTAGTGTGCCAGACGTGGATACAGGAGGGTCTGTGGCCCTAGGGCTCTTGTACTCAGTCCCGGAAGCTTGGCCTGTGGTCACTCACATTGGCTATAAGGCAAAAGAAGATCTCAGGTGGGGGCAGGGAGGCCAGCGAGGTAAGAGGGTTACATGTTTGGGGAATTTAGAAATGGTTCCACTTAGAAGTAGAAGGGCCAAGTCAGAAGATCTCAAAAATCAACAAACACTGGTTAAGTCCCTACTGTCTACCATGTACTTTATTATATGCCAAGGCTACGTGACACCAATAGGACTATAGCATAGGGGTCAGGGTTCAAGCTGACCAGGGTTGAAGTTTGGCCTTGCCCTTTACAACTTACTGACTTTGGGAAAGTTATTTGACCTCTCTGAGCCTGTTTTCTCATCCACAGATGTGATAACAATAGTTCCCATGGGATAAATAAAATAACCCACAGGGTTATGAGATAATGCATTCAAGGCCCTTGTCAAAGTGGTAAGCCCTCAATAAATGGCTTTATTATTATCATTTTTAATATTATGACATGGCCTCTGCCTTTGAGGAACTTAGGGTACAAGTGCCCCAAGTCCATAGCTGGAGAGCCTGGCTCTGCCAGCCATGGCCCAGGAAGGGAAATGAGGCATCATTATAACTCAGCGTATGACTCTTCTAGTGGCTTCCTGCCCAAGAAGAGGTCTCAGTCACACAAGTAACTCCAGAATTAATTCAGAGCCCATAACAATTCATTAATTCCACCTTTTGTTTCCCCTTTTCCTTTCTTGGTGTGGTTTAGCAAGTTTCATCTGGTCCTTTTCTGTGGTTACATTAAGTAAAAGCTTCCTCCTTGTGGAGGTAGGCAGCAGGGCCAGTGAAGGGACACCTGGGACCCACACCTGCTGAGGTAAAGACCAAGACTGGCCCCAGCCTCCCATGCCCTGTGTCCCAGGCCACGACAGTGCTGTGCTCTCAACTCTGCTGGCAGGGGTGCCTGTGCACATGTGTGACCCTAGGCAAGGCCAGGGACTGCGATGGGGGTGGGAGCCCTAAAGCCTGGGCAGGGGCTGCTGAAGAGATTGGAAAGACTCTGGCTGACCCTGGTGGGCCTGAGGCCCAGACTTGGGGTCCCCAAGCCTTCAGCCCAGCCCAAGCTGACTGTTTAAGGAGATTTGCTGGAAGTCCATTCAGCTCTGGGAATCAGGACCAGGAGCCAGTGGGCCCCTAGACAACCACTTTGTGGTGGGTTTTGAGAAGTTCTGAGAAGGCCTCCCAGCAGCCCCTGAAGTGTCCCCTGTCAGGTTATGTAGGACCCTTCCCAGGTGCCTCTTTTAAAAACACATAATCCTGGGCGGAGTCATGTTGCACATCACCAGCTGCTTGGGGAGAACCCCAAGGATGGGATCATTTCCTGGCAGGGCTGGCCATAGGGCTTGGGCTCAGAAAGGCAAGGAGCCTCGAAGGCTTCCAGGGCGGGACCTTCCAGGGCTGGACCTCCCTGGGGGCCCAGTCTGCCACCCAGCTCCACCTTCCCTCCCTCCCCTTAAGGACAGGCCCTGCCTTCCCTTCCTTGTGGGGGTCGTCAGTCAGGAGTTTCATGCTTGGGAGCAAGCAGAGATTTTCCTATGGGGAACCCTTAGAAAACCTCCCCAGGATCCATGGCCCCAACACTTGGTTTGACTGGACCCACCCTTCTGACCTCAGATCTCTCTGGCACCAGAGCCTCAGCTCAAGGGGAACCTCAGAACCCCAGGATGGAAACATGCCTCTGTGGACCCCCTTCCATCTGCATAGGCCCTTGGGTAGGGGAGCCATGGGGGCAAGTGCCCCTGACCCAGATTCCCCAAGCAGCCCCGCAGCAAAGGGAGGGCTGCGTCCCGGTGGCCTCTCTGGGGTCTGGCTGTCAATTACCCACGAAGAAATACCCAACACAAGGACACCCCAGGGACTCTGCTTTCTCTGTCTTCCCAGGAGCAGGCAGAGTGGATGTAGAGAGCTTTCATTTGGTCTGCTCTCCTGGGAACAGTGGGGGCTGATTTCCTAAGCAGGACAATGATTTGGCTTCAGTTCCATTTGAAAATCTTTGCTCATGGTACCTCCCCAGTTTGGTCTGATGCCCTGACCTGCCCGTGTCCAAAGGTCATGGCAGCCACCCCCTGCCTCTGGGCAGGCTGCTCCAAACACTCCCACAGCCAAACCCCCTTCTGTTTTTTTCTCTGTGCAGCCCAACTCCTCATTCCAACCACCACAGAAAGACTCCCCTCCAAGTCTGGTGGCCAAGGCACAGTCCTTGCCCTCAGCCCAGCCCATGGGCACCTTCAGCCCTCTGACCACCTTGGATACCAGCAGCCCCCAGAAGTCCCTCCGCACAGCCCCAGCCACTGGCCCTCCTCCAGGCCGGTCTTCCCCGGCGGGCTCTCCCCGCACCCGGCACGCCCAGATCAGTACCAGCAACCTGTACCTGCCCCAGGACCCTGCAGTGGCCAAGGGTGCCCTAGCTGGTGAGGACACAGGCGTCGTGACGCATGAGCAGTTCAAGGCTGCACTCAGGATGGTGGTGGACCAGGGTGACCCCCGGCTGCTGCTGGACAGCTACGTGAAGATTGGCGAGGGCTCCACAGGCATTGTCTGCCTGGCACGGGAGAAGCATTCTGGCCGCCAAGTGGCTGTCAAGATGATGGACCTCAGGAAGCAGCAGCGCAGGGAGCTGCTCTTTAATGAGGTGGGAGGAGAGGGCAGACATGGGTGGGCATTTGGGATGGGCAGCAGGGACTGCCCAGCACTCAGGCATCTCCGCCTGCCTCCAGGTGGTGATAATGCGGGACTACCAGCACCTCAACGTGGTGGAGATGTACAAGAGCTACCTGGTGGGCGAGGAGCTGTGGGTGCTTATGGAGTTCCTGCAGGGCGGGGCCCTCACGGACATCATCTCCCAAGTCAGGTAGGCAGCTGGAGCACTGGGCCCCGAGTGCTGGCTGCACCTGCCATTGCCCTGGCAAGGGTATCAGGCAGCCTCGGGCCCAGCAGACTTGGGTGGGGGGGGAGGCTATCAGATTGTCCTGAGTACGCCCTGTCTGTTTGGATTAAGAGACCCAGGGGTGTCAAGGGAGTGGGAGGCAGGTGGTTGTCAGCCTAGGCTTAGGCCCTTTCCCACCAGGGCTCTGTCCTGACTGGACTCCCCCACACATTGCCCAGAAGCCGTGGGGCCAGGTAGCAGGGTACCTACTTTCCTAGCCCATCTGCCCTGCCGCTCAGCCACAGCTAATATTCTCTTCCTCCGGTGACCCCGCCTTCCCGTCCAGGCTGAACGAGGAGCAGATCGCCACTGTGTGTGAGGCTGTGTTGCAGGCCCTGGCTTACCTGCATGCCCAGGGTGTCATCCACCGGGACATCAAGAGTGACTCCATCCTGCTGACCCTCGATGGCAGGGTAGAGCCTTTCCCACCCTGACACACCCATGCCCCCACTCCCCCTGCTCCCAGCATGGCTCCTCCTAGTTCACCATTCACTCCACTTTCTCCCTCTCACCCCAACCCCAGGTGAAACTCTCGGATTTTGGATTCTGTGCTCAGATCAGCAAAGACGTCCCTAAGAGGAAGTCCCTGGTGGGAACTCCCTACTGGATGGCTCCTGAAGTGATCTCTAGGTCTCTGTATGCAACCGAGGTAACCGTTCTCTCCATCCCCGAGTCCTCCTAGGCGAGGCTTGGGAACACATGACTCTTCCACTTTTGACCCTCTCCAGAGGCCCCCTCCCACCAAAAATAGCCCCAGTTCTCAGGTGTTCACTTAGTCTATATCCTACCCCACTGCTCACTGTCGCCTCTTAGATGGGTCTACTCTTGCCTATGACTTTATGCCACAAATTGGTCCCTAAAATGCAACTCCCCACCCCAGCTCAAGAGCAGGGTGGGATATGGCTAGGCTTCCCCACGTGTGATGGCCTTTCTCAGAGAGTGGCTGACAGCAGTGTCTCTAGTCAATGGTCACTCAGGTAGGAAGTAACAGCACAGGGTAGGTGACCAGGAAAGCCAACTTACCAAGGACAACTGAGACCAACTGCTCCCCTCCCCCTGCAGCACGCTGCTACCAAGAGGCCAGTGGAGTCAGGGGCATTCTCCTCCTGCAGGTGGATATCTGGTCTCTAGGCATCATGGTGATTGAGATGGTGGACGGGGAGCCACCCTACTTCAGCGACTCCCCAGTGCAAGCCATGAAGAGGCTCCGGGACAGCCCCCCACCCAAGCTGAAAAATTCTCACAAGGTCAGTCGGTGTACAAGGTGTGATAACACAGACCCCATTTTTCCTGAGGCTCAGAGGACCAGAGCCTGGGCTCCCAGACCCAGTTGTTCCCTTTCACAGAAGCCAGAGGGTCTGGGCTCCTGGAAAAGGCTCCTCTTTCTCCACACAAAACCTGTACCTGGGTGTGGAGCCACGTCTACATACAACTCCCAGTGTCGCTCTGACAAGTTTCCACCTGCAAGTGATTGACGAGAGCACAAGAGAAGTGAAAGCAAGACTGCCAGGAATCTGATGTTCTGGGGTGGAATCTAGAGAAGCTAACTGAGCAGGAACTTCTCCACCCCATCTGTCAGGCGAGCTACACCAAGGCACGGTGTTCTCAGTCTATCACTGTGTTTGGCTTGTCCTCCATCAATGCATATCCTGACCACATTTGAGCCGGTTTTCCCGTGTGTGTGTGTGTGTGTGTGTGTGTGTGTGTGTGTGTGTGTGTAACCTTTTCTGCCAAACCCAAACCAGCAGGCCTTACCTGTGGATACCCCCAGGTCAGCAGAGGGTTGCAAAACAGCACTGCCATCTGCTGGCAAGAGTGAGAAATGTCCCAGAGGGTTGAAGCCCAGTCCCTAAGTGGCAAAATAGTTTTGTGGCCCCAACACATGGGGATGGGAAGACAGACAGAAAACATCTTCAGAGACAATTAGTCCTTGGAGACACTGTAGACCCCAAGATTTTCATATAGGGGAGATTTTCAATTGACTAATTCCCCAGAGGATGTAGCCTTCTGTAACAGCCAAAGAGTCAGCCTCATCCTAAGATATTGGTTCAAAATGAACCAAGATAAGCACTTGACTTAGACTCTGAAGCTTACAGCAATAAAATCTTCTTATTTTCAGGTCCTACCTTGTTCTTTTGTATTTTAAAAAACACTTCTTCACCCCTGACCTCTTTTTTGTCTCCACTAAAGCCCCATGAGGCAGACAGGGCAAGCACATCTTATCATTCGCCCATTTCACAGATGAGAAAACTGAGGTCTAGAGAAAATTGCAACTTTGCCAAGATCAGGTATAGACCCAATACTGGATCACTGATACAAATCTCACGCCCCTTTACACAGACCTGCAGAGCCTGAACGCTGAGAGCTCAGAGAAGCAGGGTGTAGAATGGGCTGTATTAGAAGCTCAGCTCCCCAATGCTCAGGAACACCCCTTAGAGATGAACTGGCCACTTTCCCTGGACTGATGCTGACCTTCTTTACCTACCTACCTGATAATCCAAGGGACGAATGAGGGAGGAACCAGGAAGTAAGAAAAGAGAGAATTTAAGACTTTCAAATGATGGTGGGACCAGGCAGATGTATCACCCCAAAGTGACTACAAACTGTGGCTTCATCTCACTGCCCTGTCTCCACAGGTCTCCCCAGTGCTGCGAGACTTCTTGGAACGGATGTTGGTGCGAGACCCCCAGGAGAGAGCCACGGCCCAAGAGCTCCTGGACCATCCCTTCCTGCTGCAGACAGGGCTACCCGAGTGCCTGGTGCCCCTGATCCAGCTCTACCGCAAGCAGACCTCCACCTGCTGAGCCTATCCCTAGAGCGAGCCTGTCACCTGTGCCCACAGGCAGGGGACACTGGGCAACCAGCTCGTTGACAGGGCCTGCCTGCCTCGTTTTCTCAGTATTCTCTCCAAAGATTGAATGTGAAGCCCCACCTCTGCCCTCCTGCCCCTCAGCCCACTGGGCCAGGCCGGACCTGCCCCTCAGAATCTCTCCCCTCCAAGAGAGTCCCCAGTTGCCTTTGGGATGATGGAGACCCCTTCTTCAGAATGACCCTTTGTTATTTGCACAGGGATATTTCTAAGAAACACCGAGACCAGCACTTCTGGCCACTGTGGCCAACACAGCAGAAAAGGCTGCTGTGGTTTTTTAAAGGCAGTTGTACACTAGCATCTCAGGCCACCCAAGAGTGCAGAATGCCTGTCTTCACCAGGATACTTCCTGTTCTCAGCTCCAATTCCAAACCCTGGGGTCTCAAGAGGGCCATAGAGAAGGTTTTTATTGCCTGAATCCATCTTCTTCTTTTGTGTCTGACTTCCTGAAGGCACGGTCCCACTTGCACCTGCTTCCTGACCCACCTGCACTGATGACACGCAACACTCTCATGCACAGCCTGCTCATAGGTCATGGAAGGCCACGGGAGGAAGAGGGGCATTTTTTGAGTGAAAGAAAAATAATTGGGTTGGTGGTAAAGGTGGTGTCACTTTATAGGATGCATGCTGCAGTGTGAGTGTGTGTGTGTGTGTGTGTGTGTGTGTGTGTGTGTGTGTGCGTGTGTGTGTGTAAATGGAGGAAGGTCACCCTGACAGCCTGGCCCCTTCAGTAAGGCTTCCCCATCCTCTCTCCCACTAAGTTCTGCTCTGAAGAGACCTGCTTTCGTGGCCTGGATTCCCACCTTTTAAGTCTCATGATGCTACCTGACCAGCGAAGAGGTCTATATTGAGTCTGATGCATCCTGCGGACTGGGCAGGTCCCAAGTTTCTCCTGTATTGTGTGGTCTGAGAGTCCGAGACCATAAGGGGGAGGAAACAAACTTTGTCTTACTTGTGAGCTTCATCTCAATAACCAGGTCATCAGGGACCCTTTCTTTTCAAAATCCTGGTCTGGGGGAGGTAAACCAGCTCCTGGAGTTCCATCATGTCAAAAGAATGGGCACCCCATTTGTGCAAACCTTCTGCCCCTAGCAGCTTCCTCAGACACCTGTTTCCTTGTCCTCCTTCCTTCCCCGCCTTCAGGGCTGTTATGACACAAGGAAGCCCAGGGAAGAACTCTAGGTGTCTGGACCCCATGTAGATCATATTTTTAGATTCCTCTACTCCCTAGTGGCCTGCTTTAGGGCAAAACAAAACGGAACAAAAAACTGCAAGGACTTTTTTTTTAAGGGTCAGAGTTTTAAAAACAAAAGCACCTTCCCTAGAAACTTTTGTGAATTGTTTGCACTTGTGCCTGTTTTAAATTAAACTGAGTGTTCAAAACCTCTGGACTTCCTATTGTTTCTAGGAGTGAAGGCAGGGTGTCTGGTGCAGCCCCTCCTCCTCCTCAGCGTGAGCTCTCAGTGGCCACTCTAGTCCACCAACTCCTTGGTGGTGTGTGGGCCGAAAATGAGAGCAGAGAAGGAGGGAAACAGGAAGTGAAAGGCGCTTAGGACTGAAAGAGCTGAGAAATAGACAGGGTTCCTTTCCAGGGGAGAAGAACCCAGCCAGGAAAGCCAGGGCCATGCGTTTCGCTTGCTGGCGCCAAATGGGCTCTGGGGGCAGCCACCTGGGCTGATGGCCACTTTCTGCAGCAGCTTCTGCCTTCTTCTGTTCACTTCTCACTCCCTAGAGAGTCAGAAACTGCTCTCCTCGAGCTGTCCATAGGAAGGGTCCTGGAACTGAGGGAGACAGTAGTTGTGCCAGAGCAGTGCAGTGGCTGGAAATCAAGAAACCTGGGTTCTAGTCCTGGGGGTGGGGAGGTGGATGAAATTATCTTTAAACTTTTAGCTGTGACACTGATCCCATTACTTCCTTCCTGAGAGCTCATTCTACCGCCTAACCCAGGGCTCACTGAAACCTTTTAATGAGAAGCAAGGAGTTATAGCAGACCTTCTCCTGCTCCCCAAAGCATTCACACCTAGACAGCTGCCCTTGTCCGAGGGCCCCAGTCCCACTAGCTCAGTCAGAAACAGCACCTGAGTCTTACCTTCTGGATGGGCAGAGATGAAAGCTGAAGGAAAGTGGAACCTTTGCAGGAAGCAAGTGCACCTTTCCACCTCTCCAAAGAGATCCCAGAGTCAGGAGTGCTTGATAAGGCAAAGAGAGGCCAGTTCTTGTAACTGAACAATACTGAATTTATTAACTATTCTTTTGCATTCTAATAGTCCTTCCACCACAAAGTGTCATTCCAAAAGCGTATGCATATGTCATTCAGCCTCACACAGACCAGTTTTGAGTTTGATCTTAGAATACCAAGCTCCAGGGGCATGGATGACTCTTCACCACGATGAAAGCAACAAGAGTTGGAAAAGCAAAATGTTTAGAAAAGTCTCTTCTAAAGTGGAGAGAGCTAGAGAGGATGCCAGCCCCGACACCCTGAGGCTGACAATGAGAGGAAGTTCAGGAGACTGAAATATGGTGAAACATATAAGTTCTGCACAGAGCTGGGCCTGGTAAGAAATCTGCAAGAACAGCAAATCAGTCGAACACACAATTCAGTTCAAACAGGAAAGATCTGCTGTGGTTTTTTAGAAACGTCGCTTTCAACCACCAAGCCCTTGACAACTCCATAGAGAGGAGCCCTCATGGTTGCTTATCCAGTAAAGAGGGAACAAGGTGACATTCAACCAGAAAGTCCCATGTCAGCGACACTTGAAAGATAACACCTTCAACACAATGAGCAACCCAGACCTGAAAAAGCCAAAATCCTGATATTCTTACACCATTAAAAACTTCGTGAAAATTAAACACAGTTGGAAAGGGAATAAGTGAGCAAGCAAGGATCAGAAAAAAGGAGTTTGCACTTGGGATATCCAATTATCCCCCATCCCACCCCAGATCCTCTCCCTCTGGCTTTTCAGGCGCTTCTGTATTCTTTACCCATCACCCAGAAAGTGGAACTAAGGGGAGGCAGATGTTTGAGGAGAAAGGAGTGGGGGAAGGGCAAAACACCCCAGAAACGAAAGCAAAGCTCATCAGAAGAAAACGGTGCATAATTAGTAGGTCCCAAGGTTCAGAAATCTTAAGGAAAGGGTTGGGAGCTCCAGTTTTTCAGAAGACAGCAGGATCTCTCAGGACACAGAGTCTTGGAAGATCTTGAGGTCCTTAGTGAAAGGTCTGGGTTCCCGCTACTCCAAATGTGAATTTTTTGTTCATTGTCCCTCACTTCACTGCTGTGAAATGACTTCAAGTATCAGGATTTAATACACTACAAGAGTTAGAGGATTCCATGGGTAAATGCACACGGAGAAATAAGTACACAGCAGAGATCTCAAAAAACGAAAGTCCGAACTCCGAGCCAGGGCTCAGCGAGGAAATCGCAGTGCTGCCACCAGGGGGCACCAGAGATCACGTCCAGTGTGAGGGCCCTAACGGCCTCGCGGGCCTGGAAGGGTGGAAGGATTTGGGGAGGTGTCTGACACCTACCTACACCAGGCGCACTCCTGATCACCCACCCCTCACCACCAGGCCCAATTTCTCAGCACAGGTCATTCTCTCTCTGGGCAGTTCTCTTATTGTTACTAGTGAGAAACCTTCCGTTCTGCCAAGAGGGATAGATTGACGTCTTGGAAAGACCCCAATGCAAGTGGGTAAGGGATGCACGTTCAGCCTTCGGGGTTTACAGAAAGAGCCCCCACGCACGGCCACCCCACGAACTGGGCACATATACACGTGCCAGCGCTTCCGCAGGGTCCTAGGGCACGCGATTTGCCAGACCCGCTAGTTCCCCCTCCCTAGGCCCGCACAAAGAAGGGGGCGGGGAGGGTGGGAACGAAAGACCCGGCCGGGAAAGGGCCTTTAACCACTTCTCTGCGGTTGCCTCTGACTCACTAATCTGCCCAGTAATGAAGCAGGGCCGGGCCTGCATCCCACGCGTTGGGGCAGAGGCGGGGGTCCTTGGTCTCGACCTCTAGCATCCATCATCCGCCCTGCCCTCCATTAACGACCCAGCAAGATGCAGGAGCCATTTAACAGCCCCCTCCCAGCTCTCCCCGGAGTTTGATGTAATTTAAACCCGGACCTGGTGCTCGTGTGGGCTTCCGACTCCCGCGCGCCGCCGTTTAACGTGGCAAACACTTCAGTCAATTATCCCCCTCGCGGAGCTTCTATTTAAAGAGACATTGTCAGGTTCTTAAGCCTCAGATCAGACCTGCTGCTTTCTGCTTCATATACAAAGACTCAAAACACGAGTTCTTTGAGGATTGGAAGAAATACAATTAAGCAAAGCCTTCGCAACGGTTCCACCCTGCAGGAGCACCCACGTGCGGGATGGAGGAGCTGGGAGGCAGTTGGGGTGGGGGAAGTGCTAAGTCCTTTCCATTTCATGCCTCTGAGAGTGAGAGGAAGAAAGGGTGGGCCAGGAGGGGTGAGACCTTAAAGGTGGAACTCAAATGCAACTGAGCCCTGGAGTGGGCTGAGTAGGGGCTGGGGTGGGACAATGACCACACATTGTCAATGAAGTTGAATCCTGATGGGCCTGGGGCAGAGGTCAAAGGAGCTGGAATTACCAGAATCTGGTCAATGGACAACTGACATTCAACACAGGGGTCTCTGCCACATCCAAAATATGCAATCATTGTCTTGAGGCAGGAGTTTATCCCCAGAAAAACTTAACCTCGATTCCTTCCTAATCAGCCCTTCTGTCCAGAAAGGATCTGAGGCCCATCTCCGTGCTCCCTTTCTCCAACACTTAAGGGAAAGGGAGACAGGTCATGTGTGGCATTATTGTCAGCATCACTGGGAGGGAAGTGGGGATAGGTTTTTGTTCTGCAGGTCACTCTTCTGCCTGCCTGGCTGCCTGGGTGTTGGGACCCCCCCCACCACCACCACAAAAGAGACCTGACAGGAGCCAGCCCCGACTGGGGACTGAGCCTTAGGCAGAGGAAAGGGAGACCATGTTCTTGGCTAGAAGGCTGTATGTAGTCCATGGAACCAGGTCTTCTAATCCTCCCCTTCCAGGATAAAAAAAGCAGGCTGTGGGGAAGGTGAGAGACTTAGGTAGGAAACACCAAAAATTCCAGCAAGCACAAAAAATAAATAATAGGGGTCTCTTTCAGAGACAGGACAACTCGCCTCAGCAGTGGGGACAGGTTCTGGGATCACAGCGGGGAGGGAAAGTGCCAGGAAAGTGAGGGACCCGGAAGAAAGAGAGAAATCCCAGCGGAGCAGAGACAGGAAGGTGCAGGGAACAGGGCTCATTCTGGACACTATTTACCGCTGAGCGTGCAGCACCACGGCCTCCGTGTCTGCTTGCCACGGCTGGGGCCCAGGCACCGAGTGAGGCAGAGCGTTGGCCTCTAACTCCAGGCTGCTCTCGGGCCCTGGCGCCTCTCCGACCAAGCTGGGGATGTCTGGGGCTGTGGAGCGTCGGCGCAAACCCAAGCGGCCAGAGCTCAGGCCGCCCTCGGGGTGGGGGCTAAGGCCGATGGAGGCTTGCACTAAGGTTGGGGGCGATCCTTCCAGCACTTCATGAGAACGCCACCGCCCGGTCCCCGAAGACTGGGGTGAGTGTGGTCGGGCCATCAGGGCTCCCGCCCGCAGTCGAGCCGCTTCCTCTTCGGTCACTGCACCCAGAGCCAGACTCATGCTCCGGCCCAGCTCCGGCCGCTCGCTGCCCTGTGCCCGGTGCCGGCCCAAGCTCTTGCCCCCTGAGCCAGCCTCGCCGCCATGACCATGGCCTCCGGCAGCTCGCGCAAAACGTGCTAGGAGAGGCCGCGGTAGGCGGCGGGGGCTGGGTCGTCGGCGCTCCGGGCTGGGCGCAGGAGCTGGACGACCAGGTGGGCTGTCGGAGTTGGAGCCCCGGGCCGCAGCGGCGGCTGCTGCGCGGCCCCAGGGCCCAGTGAGGGCCTGCACGCAGGTTCCGTGGCCGCGGGCGGCGGCCAGCTGCAGAGCCGTAAGGCCCGCGCGGTTGGTGCGGTCGAGGCGCAAGCCTAGGCGGCGGAAAGAACGCACCAGGAACTCGAGCACCGCCCCATGACCGCACGCCGCCGCCCACATCACTGGACTGTTGCCGGAGGAGTCGGCTGCCTCGGGGTCACCGCTGAACTGCACCAGCAGCTGCACCGCGTCCAGGTGGCCGCGCTCGCACGCCAGGCTGAGTGCCGTGCGGCCGCGCTCGTCTCGAAGGTTCACCGCTGCACCCTGCTCCAGCAGTAGTCGCACGAAGCGCGCGCGCAGTGCGGGGTCCGGCAGCCCCACCGCCACCATGAGCGGCGTGCGGCCCTGCTCCGCGCGGCAGTCGATGATACTGCGGTCCAGCGCATCAAGCACGAAGCGGGCCAGATGCACTTTGCCAGCCTGCATGGCCTCCAGGAATGTGCGCGTACCCGCTCGGGGGCACAGGTCCTTGGGCTTGAGCATGACCCCGGCTGCCGCGCCTAGGCGGCCCGGCAGCTCCGCACGGGGGCGCCCCTGTTCCCGTGCCCCACCGAGCTCTGGACCCCTCCGGTGCCCTGGCGTGGCTTTCTCCGCGTTGGGCGGCCGCAGCCGAGGGTCCTGAGCTTCCCACTCGTGTACCCCGGCGGCTCCCGCTGCCCTGCCGCTCCTGGGCCGCACGCCTGGCGTCTCGCTGCTCCTTTCCTGGGCTTTCCGCCTGCCTGGAGGTGTAGGTTGCTCTCTATTCCGCGCTCCGCGTCTGGCCCGCCACGAGACGACGGGAGCCGAAGCCTGGCCCCCTCCTGACTCTCCCGCTGCTTTCCCCGTGTCCAGCGCCCCTCAGTCCCTCGTAACCTGGAGCCTCGCCACTCACCCGCACCCGGGGCAGCCCCCGCTCCCCTGCTGAGACGGTGGCACCCGCCTTGCGAGCCTGCCTCCAGCCCTGGCGGGGCGCGCCGCTCCTCAAGCTGCTGGCGCCGCTCCTCCGCCTCCTCCCCTCTCGCGGGGGCCGGGCCACGCCGGGGCGCTTGCTCCTTACTTGAGGGGCTCAGCGGCGCGGGAGCCGCCGCCCGCCTGGATACCCGGCTTTATAGCCTCAGGGGTCTCCATGGCAATGGCTGCCCTGGAAGCGGGTTAAGCCGTCAAGGTAGAAACGGACCGGGCGGGGAAGACCGCCCCTGACCCCCTACTCCTTCGTGGGCCTCGATGTTGGGGAGCGGCTCCTCCTCTGCGCTCCCCTGGGGTTGCTGCGGCAGTTGCGGGGCGGGGGCAGGGGCTCCTCGCTGCGGACCACATGCACCCGACCTGGCCAATCTCAAAGTCACAGTCTTCTCTCCTCGCCCTCCGCCCCCATCGTAGTCGGGGTCCTAGGCTCTTTAGGAACTGACAGGACCTCCGGTCCGTCGGGGAAGACCGAGGGCTATCCCCAGCCGTCCGGATGCAAGGAAATGGGATCTCATGAGGGTGGAAACTGGACCGTAAACTAGCTAAGGGTAGCGGTGAAAGGCAGGCTGGGAGTAATTGGGGGGAGGGGGTACCTGCGCTGCGCGCGGGGTGGGGGCTCGCAGTCTGACTGGGAACTGCCACTCGAAGTGTAGCAAAGCAGGCACTCACACACAGTTGTTCCTCCGCACAGGCTCACTCGGAGCGGGGGTGGGGAAGAGTGCGCTCTCCAATCTCAGACGTCTCCAACCCCGACAACACGCTCGCCTGCCAGCTCCCAGTGGCTGACAAGCAGGAGGAGCAGACACGCGGCGGCCGGCGGCGGCTGGAATGGGCGCCTTAGGATCCCGGAGTGCTGCCGCCGTGTTAGCAACTCCCCGGCGCCGTCTCCCCGCTGCTTCAGAACCGACAGCCACCGGGAAAGAGCAAAGAGCGAGGGACACACTCTAGGCTCCCCCCAGTCTCCATCTTACTCTTGAGCACAAAACCACCCCTAGACCACACGTCTCTGACCTTGACCACTAGCTGACCCCTTAGGAGAGGAAGGAGAAGAAGGGAGCTAGAGTCGATAGGGTGTGGGGAAACCACCGCATCCAGTCTTCCTCTGGCCGGACTGTTCGGGCCTGGGGCGAGGGGAGGGGTCTCAGGCTTCGGGTGAGGAGGATTAGGGCGCCTCAGAACAGAAGGGAGGTGGGAGGGTGTGTAGGGTTTGAATGATATTTGTAAAGTAAGAACCGAGTCAGGTATCAACTACAGTATTTACTGAGACTTTTCGTGAGCTAGGTATTATATTCCCAGCTGTGGGAAATACAGAAGCAGAAGTACAATTCTGGATGGAAAAGACCTCCCCTCTCAAGTGGGAATTCAAGACCAGGACATAAAAAGTGGGGATTATCACCTGAGAACCTAATACATCTGTTAAATACAAACCAAGACAGTCCTTAGAGAAAAAGGTGGAGTTGTGGGGAGTGGAGGGCTCTGGGTGTTCCAAGGATAGGGCTTCTGAGGTGGTCTTCTACAATGTGTGGGATGCGATCTGGCTGCTGAGAAACAAGGAGGACACTTCGGACAGCTTAAGGAAGCAAGAGAATGGATGCAGGAAAAACACCTTTAAGGGACAGCGTTGAGGGCTGCTTTAAGGGGTCCTTTCCTATGAAAGACAGGAAATTAAGGGAAGAATGAAAGTGACAAGAAGCATTGCAGCAGGAGCTGCCTGGAGAAAGGCATGGGGCAAAGAGAGGGTTTTCCTCTAGGAAGAAGACCATGGCTGAGAAGCAAAGTGGGCGCATTGCCCTGAACCCTGAACTTTTGCCTCTCTCCAGCTCCCAGGCTCCAGGGATGGCCACCTGCATGGGGCCCAACCATGGAGCAAGATGATGCCCCTCTGTTCTGAGGGATCATGTGATGTATACCCATGCACATTGTGAAGCCTCTCTTTTTCTCTTTGCATTTTTCAACCCTAACCCTCTGCTCAGGGCTCTGCCAATTTCACATGGTGTCACAGAAAGGGTACAGTATTTGACATCAGAGTTAAGTCCCAGCTTGAAAGCATTTACTAGCAGTGTGACTCCAGGCCTGCATATTCCCACCTGCAAAATGAAGCAGTAATACTACCCTGCCTGCTTCACTCAGGATCCCACTAGAGTGTCAGGGAAAGAGCTGCACAGTTATTCAGCCTGCAGAAAACCCAATCTGGCCCCTAGACGTGGGGGCTCCTCTTGCATGTTGCCCAGGAGTGGATATAGACTCTCTACCTCATCTACAGCCCAGTAAGGATGCAGGAATGCTCTCCCTTTTTACTCAGCTGAAGAAAGACTTTTCTTCCCTTCATGACTCAATTCCCTTTTCTCCAGCATGAGAAAAATTGCTTTGTTTCCTTCTTTCTCTGTTTACAAGGTCAAGGGAGAGGGTACCCCTGAAACCTGTGTGACAGGCCATCCCACAGCCAGACAATGACACCCCCCTAGGTGGAGGAGAGAAGCAGCAGGAACTCTCATTGGACACTTCCTCGGTCCTAAAGAGCCATGCTTCCTCCCCGCTGAGCCTCCTTGAGATAACTCTGCCTCACTTATGTCCCTGTTCCCTGTGGAGGATGGAGACAGTTCCAGAGAAGAAGAGATGCTGGGGCAGGTCCCTTTCAGGGCCTTGCTCTGGTCTGTCAGAGAGCCCTGTGCTGGATGCTCTTTGAAAGGAGTAGCTGGCTCCATTTGCCCCAGCTGGCCTCGCCAATCCAGCCAGGCCTGTGGTGGGATTGTGGGGAGGGGGTGCTAGGTCTCAGGCCCTGAAGCCTTTGCTCTGAGTTCCCTATGGCCTCAGTATGTTCTGAACAGAAAAGAAATAGCAAAGCTGAAAAAAAGCTCAGACTTTGCTGCAGAGCACAGAGGCACCAACAGCCATAATTAGAAGCTGTCGCTTAGGGAGCTGGAGGCTGACAAGAGATAGAGCCTAGGCAGGCAGGGGGCAGAAAGGCACTCCACTCTCCTCCCCTCCCACCCGCTGAGCCTCTCCCACTGTGGGCCCCAGGCTGGCAAAAGGGCTTCCTCCCAGAGGCGCCTCAGGTCTGCAGTCTGTCACTCTGTCTGCTGCTGCCCCCCTACAGTCCCCCTTCTTTCCTCAAGTGTCACCAACCCCCTCACCCTGTCACGTTGCACCAGCTCAGCTGGGTTGGGCCTGGCGGCACGTGGCTGGGAGATCCAGAGAGCTAGGGGAGGGGGGTTGCCAAGGGGAGGTGCAGGGGGTGGGTGAGTCAGCAGGGGACTCTGACATCTGAATCAGCAGTGAGATTGGGAAGGGGGTAGGGGACCCTTCTCTTATGCAAAAGGTAAAACTGAGGCATGACTAGTGGACAGGAAACTTGCCCCAGCCCCATAGATATGCCAAGCAGGAATGGAACCCAGGTGCCCTTCACCTGCCCAGTGCCCTGAGGGTGGGTAGCTTTTCCTCTGCACATCCCCTGAAACCAGGGATCAATTCATCTCCAGGGCCCAGAGACTATGGCATTTTCCCAGGGGCCACCTTACTGTTTTCTCAGAGGACAGAAAGCAGAGAGGCAGGTACCGGGGCCAGGCCTCATGGAAAGCCCCCAGCTTGCCTGTGCAGAGGCCTCTCTAGGAGGCAGGATTGCATCTACTTCCACATTCCTGGGCTTCCCAGCTCTGTACTAGAGGCCCAGAGACAATATCTGGCCTGGCTGAGAGGTGAGAGGAAGGAAGGCAGCCTCTCCTTCCCCTAAGCAGTTATTAGCAAAAGCTGGAAGCTGCCCAGTGGGCTTTATTTGGCACTGGCTCTGGCTTATGCCCCTGTGCCTGGGTCAGTAAGTTCCTTTAGGCCTAGGTCCTCATCCCTGCATGGTTCTACCCCTGGACTGGGGAACAAACGGGGCAGCTGAGTGCCCAGCTGGAGGGTTGAAGACAGGGCACTGCCCAAGGCTGTATCCAGTCAGAACACAGGCTGATCAATGACAGGCCTTACCCTGTGAATGAACAGGCCCCTACCCTCACCTTGCAGCCAGGGACTGCTAGGATCACAGAGATCAGGACCCCAGAGGGATGGCTGGGAGAGGGATTCCTATTTATTTTATGAAGGCACAGGTGTCTACAATTAATGGCATTTACTATAACTCTCTGATAAGCAAACAACCTCTTCCCAGAATCAGCCCCCCACTCTGTCTCTCCCAAGCCAGTGCCTGTTCCTGTTTGAGATCTGACACAACACCATAGGTGTAGTGAATGGCTGCCCACCAGCCCCTCCACAGCAAGTGTTGGAGTCAACCACAACTGCTACAGAGGACTGAGAATCTGACCACCCTAAGTCTGCCTAAAGGGGCACAGGTGGCCTGAAGGTTTGCAACTCCCCAAAAGTAGGGGGGGCACCTTTACACTAGGTTTTTTGGCTCCAGCTCTGAGGGTGGAGACAGGGAAGGGCCACATCTGGGTGGGAGTAGAGAAGAGGGGTGACATCATTTTCCAATTGTGGCACCAGGGACAGCAGAAAGGGAAGTGAATCCTCTTCGAGCCTAGAGGCAGGGCCATTCTGCTGGGCTCTGGAGGGCACCTTGCCCCGGGGTTCAGCTCCCAATGGTTTTTCTGCAGCCCACTTCATTTAGGAGAAATCTACTCCCTTGTCCCCCATTTCTTAACTGTGGAACAGAGGCCAGGCTTAGGGAGGAAATATTGGGACAGGGTTCTTTAGTAGGAGTAAGAAGGAGAAAAATAAATAAACCTCATAAAGTCAAGAGAAAAAATGATGCTGACCTTGTCAGGCAGCCTGGGTGGGGGTGCTTCCTAGCATGGGTGGGAGAGTACCCAAAAGGCTGTCCTTCTCCCCTCACTACAGGTCACAGACCCAGTTGTCTCAGCAGCCTGAGGGCCAGACAGCTGAGGCAGCTTTTCCATGTCAGCGTCCCATCCCCCACAGGCAAGAAGCCAGAAAAGGGATGTAGGCCTGGGATCTTAGGGCCGGCCGTCCCCAGGGAGCTTGGAGGTAGTGCCAGTCTCTGTATCAGGGAGCTGACAAGGAGGCCAACTCAGGGCAGGCCTGAGGTGGGGCCTAGAAGCTTGGGTGAGCTGCCTGCCTTACTGCAGAAGGGTTTAGAGGTTGGTCCTGCTTAAATTACAGGCACTAGAGTGGAGGTTCCATGTGGCCAGGCCTAACTCTCCAGGTGAGGAATCTGAGTCCAGAGCGGGGCACCACTAGTTGCATATTAGGAAAGGTAGGAAAGGCAGAGTGGGGCCAGGACCCCATTTCTTGCCTCCTAGTCCACTAAGTTTTGGGGGCTTTTTATGTTTTTTGTTTTTGTTTTTTGGGGTTCTGTTTTTTGTTTTTTGTTTTTTTGTTTTTTGCCCTCAACAAATATGTGACACTCACTCAAGGTGGAAGAGAAGGATGAGGAGCAGAAAGTCAACTTGGAGAGAACCTCAAGGCTTGAGATGGGCCACCGCCCTGATGGTATCTGGTACATGCCTCCTCTGCTAGCCTGGCTGTTGAGAAGGGGACTCCCAGATCCCAGGGAGCCTCAGCTTCCTACAGCCTCAGAGTGCTGGGGCTGCTGGGGCCTTTTCTCTTGGAGAGATAGAGCCCCATCCCAGAGAAGGGTGAACGTCCTTGCAGAATATCTCAGTTGGATGGGGGTATCAGAAATGGCTCTCTTGGGTGTCTATTTTTGCTGTAAGTGGGTCCTGTTCACACAGCTCCCCAGAGGCCCCACAGGGGGTCTCAGGCTTGTCCTCAGTCTCAGAAGGGAAGCACGCCCTGAAGCAGGTCTTCAATGACTCCTTCACCTCAGCCTCCAGGCCCTTCATCCTGGCCTCATATTCTGTCAGTGCCTCCTGCTGGAACTGTGGAGACAGCAAGGACCACCGCCTAGCTCGGGGGTGCCACCTGCCTACTCTCCCTCCCCTGGACAGTGGAACAAGGAGATGGTCTTTTCAGAGCTTCCAGGAAATAAGGGTGGGATGTGGGGCATAGTGGAGCCCATCCGGAAGCCTCTCAGGAGTGGGGGTGCCAACCAAGCAAAGAGATCTGCAGAGCTATCTTATTTGAAAAGGCCCCGGGACCCCATGGGAACCAGAACCTATGACCCACTGGTGAGAGGTGAGCCTCCACTCCCCTGAACTCCTGACTGGCAGCTCCCAGGAGCAGGACCCTCTTTATACCCTGGAGCCAGGCTAACTTCTGGGAGCCAGGGCGGTGGTCACTGTCACCTGCTTTTCCATCTCCCGGATCTGTTCCAGGCAAGCTGCCTGCTTCTCCTCCAGCTTCTCCTGATGCCTCTCCAGGTTCTCTGTCATCTGGGTGACAGTAAGAGGCAGGGAATCAGGACAGCAAGGACAGGCAGTCTGGGTTGGCAACCAGCTACAATCGCAGTTAACCAGCTGTAAGACTGCACAAATTCCTTAACCCATGAACATATCTTTTTATTTGTAAAATGAGGTTAATAGTACCGGTCTCTCTGGAATGTGAAGAATTACATGAGACAGTTTATGTGAAGCCCCTGGCTTAGTGTCTGGGACAAGGTCAGGACTCAGTAGCTGGTAGTTCTGTTACAGTTGTTAATAATCCCCAGGGGAGATTTAGGTCCATTCTCAGCAAGGCTTTTCTTCCTCTTCCAACTCCTTGGAGCCTCAGGAAGCTCCTCTTGCTCCCTCTCACCCACCCACCCCAATCCCATCCTCCCCCCTCACCTCCCCGCCCTCCCCCCAGCCAGCTAGCGCATATCATTTTCATCCAGGACACCTGGCCAGAGACAGACTCCTTTAGGCTGGTACCTCAACCTCCACAGAAAGACCAGAACCTCAGGCTGGCCTTGGAGCCCCTCCTCCCCTGGACTGACTCCTCCCATCCCTAGCTGTATGGGCTTCTCTGGACAGTGTATCTCCTAAGGGCAAAATAAAGGCCCAAAGCCACCTTTTCTCTCCTATGGAGAGCATGCATGCGTGTTAGTGTGTGCTCAAGCATGCGTGTTAGTGTGTGCTCAAGCATGCGTGGTATGTGTTTGGGAAGGATACAGCTTTACCCACCTGTTTGACGACCTGCACCACGTCCTGGATATGGGAGTTGTTAATCTCTCTTTTCAACCTGTTGGGGTGATCAGAGTTTCAGGGAGGGCTGGAGGCCCCTAGGCAAGACTCCTCGGAGTGTAGGCAAAGTGAGAAAAACATCTGCCGAAGGGACAGAAACCAGCCAGAGTTGTGAGCATGGGGACCCAAGGAGGGTTTGAGGGGCCATTGAAAGCCCCAGGGGCTCTGTAAATAAAGAGGTTCCTCACTAACTCGCACCATTCTTCAAGCATGCATGGGGAAGCACATGCGGGAAGCTGCTGTCTCAAGGTTTCACCTCTCTCTTTGTATGCTTGATTTTCCCTTAAATTCTCCTCTCTGCTCAAATAATATTGGCATCTGTGTTTTGCCTGAGGACACGCTGATCAGAGGTGACAGAAGTTAGATAACTTTCAAGAGCCATGAGACAGGCATATCTTTGGGAATTGAGTCAGGATCCACTTGTAGGAAGGCCCCTTCCCACCTGGAGTGGTTCCTGCTCAGCACTGGGCCTGGAGTTTGAGTCCTGGGCCTCTCTCTCCTCAGGGACTCACCTCTCCTGGGCCATCTTGTCCGTGGTAACCTTGACCATGGCCTGGATCCGCTCCAGCCTCTTGGCCTCCAGCTTTTTCTTCATCTCTTTAGTGTCACTGCAGAGAGACAAGCATCAGAGATGATTTATGGGACCTGAGCCCTTTTGGGAGATGAGAGTCAGATATGAGAGGGGAGCAGTCATACCTCTCTGAGGTCTCCTTGAGAGTCTTAAGCTCTGCAGCCTGTTTCTCTCTAGCCAGCTCCATCATCTTGGTGATTTGCTGAAGGGAGAGAAAGGATGGGTTTGGCAGATGTGCTTAGCATGAAGTCTTTTGTTGTGCGCAGGGTGTGGGCTTGGTTAGGTGGTCGCTTCTTCCCCACCCCCACTCTGGCACCTCAGCCACGTGCTGCTCCTTGCGCTTCAGGATACACTCGTATTGCTCCTCGCCCTGCTGCAGCAGCTCCAGCTCCAGCCTGTCCCTCAGCTCGCGCACACGCAGGTCCGTGCCCTCGGGACCCTCACCCGGTGCTGCCCCAGCGTTCTCCTCGCAGGGCAGAGTCCTGCGGAGGCCACGTAAGACTGGCACTGAGCCCTCAGCCCCCCGCCCCCGCCCCCGCACCGCGGAAGGCAGGATGCTGCCGCCACCCTTACCTTTTCTTGCGGGAGCCCTTGCCCGGACCGAGCCTACGGCCCCCGCAGCCGACCTCCGCGCCCAGTGGCCCAAGCTCCGCCAGCTGCGCGGTGCCCCTCTGCAGCAGCTCCTCCCAGCGCCGCGCACCGCGCCGCTCAAGCTCTCGCAGTTCCTTCTCATGCCGCCGCTGCAGCTTCACGACGCCCTTCGACTCTCGTAGCTCCTCCGGGCTGGTAGTCCGCAGCTCTGTGGGGACCCAGGTGAGGCGCCCCACCGCCCAGGAGCTCCCCACGAGCCTTGGGCTCTCCCCAAGCTCGTACCCAAGACCACTAGGCCTCAGCAGGCTTTACCCGCAGCATCTTTCGTGGCCTCCTCCCTGGCCCTGACCCCAGCTGCTGCAAGAGCCACAGGACAGGCTGACATGTGCCCTGGGGTCCCCGGGTCAGTTCTATTCTTCCCCTGCCCGCCAGGGGAGGCAGTATGGACCTCCTGCAGCACAGTTGCTTGGTGCTAAGGCTTCAGACACAGTGTTCCCTCCCCAGGTTAGAGTGTTAATTTTTTAAGCACATTTTTGGAATGTGGTTACAGCGAAAGAAGTCGAGACCCTTCCAGTAGGTGGGAGGACACTGTAGTACATACCTGCTGATCCATTGCTTGTTGGGGCAGCTGCCCCATTGACCTGGCTGGCAACTGGACTCCCCAGAGGGAAAGGCTTCTGTGTAGGGAGAGTGGATTCTTGGCTCAAATGGCCCTCTCTCCCTAAGTGGGTAAATCTTCCCCCTCCCTCATCTTCCCACTGAGAAAGCAACGCTCCTGGGGGCCCTTGGCAATGGACCCAGCAACACAGACCTCAGGCAGACCTCCCGTGGCTTCCTTGAGCTTCACAGACTTCTTATCTTGGGCACTGAAGAACTTGATGGGATTGGTAAGGGCCACGGTGAGATCTGGGTGCACAGGGGCGTCATGAGCCTGATATGGAGATATACCTGGAAGGCTCCCTGATCCTCACCAATGCTGGGATACCCTGGCCTGCCCCACTCTGGAGGCTGGCTTGAGGAGTAGGGAGGGAAAAAGGACAGCTCCGGGCTCCCAGCATTCCATAGGCCTCCTACCTGCCCACCTGTCAGGTACATAGTCCTTCAATTCCAGGAAGACAAAGAGTGAAGGCATGGTGAGGGGCATGTTGCTCTCACTGTGCAGGCACAGATGGTGGTATCCTGTCGGGCATGATGGGGTGGGCAGTGAGCAGAGCCCATTGCAGCCAGCACTGCAGGTGAGCAGTCAAGTAGTCAAGACTTCTGACTTTAGAGTCAGAGACCAGGGCCCAAGTCTGGTTCTGCACCTTCTTGGCTATGTGACCTTGGGCGGGTTACTTTAAATCTCTGAGACTTTTCTCATCTGTGAAATGAGGATAATAGTGTCTACCTTATGCAGTTATTGTTAAGATTAAGTGAGAGTATGTTATAAGCCCTTAAAGCATTTTAAGTGCCCAATAAATGTCAGCTACTTGGGAAACTGCCCCAGTAGTTCCAGAAAATTACAGACGTTCTCTTAGCTGGGCAGAGTCCCCACCTCTGTCAGTATCCTAAAGTGGTACTATTCCTGCCCCCACTCTTTAGAGCTGATAACATGAGAGTGTTAAGTAAGGTCTCAGGACCACCTCCGCGAAGCTGCCTCACCCTCTGGACAGGCCCCTGAAGATGGCCTTGGTCTCAGACCTGCTTGGAACAGCAAAGAAGGACCCATAACCTTACCAGAATTCAAGGCGTTGATGGGGATGATGCGGTGTCCGAGAAACTTGTTGCCTTCCTCCATCACAGCCACCCTGAGGGAGGCCAACTCAGGCATCAAGATCTGGGGAGAGTTCAGGACAGGACAAGCTGGGAAGGGGAGAGGGTGGCCAAGCTGCCCCACTCCCTGGTTCCAGAAGTCTAGGGTCAGTGTGAGAACATAGCAGGTATGACCAGATTTGGTAAGAACAGAGGGCACAGTCTAGGCAACACACGTAGACATCCTCACAGCTCTGGCCATGGTCAATCCACACAAGAGAAAAGGGCTAGATATGCAGCCCAGGGCTCTGGGGATCCTGGTACAGACAGCCTGTGGCAGCTTTGCCAAAAGTATCCAGTGGGGGTAAAAGACCCCTGTGATCCCATGGGACTCTGCACCCTGGTCTGGGAGTTCACGTTTCTGCCTCTGATCCTAACATGAACATGCATGCACGCTCACACACCGGCACATGTACACACTCAAAACCTGCCCACCAAGTACATTTCTGTAAAC
Source organism: Pteropus medius (assembly GCF_902729225.1). Taxonomy (NCBI): domain Eukaryota; kingdom Metazoa; phylum Chordata; class Mammalia; order Chiroptera; family Pteropodidae; genus Pteropus; species Pteropus medius. The sequence goes on along the minus strand of NW_024351647.1, from coordinate 981,972 downwards.
TTGCCGTTTGGACTCTGGAAACTCGGGAGGGCACAGAGTGAGCGGTGGGGAGAGGAGAAGTATCAAGGAACTCCCTTTATGTATTTCCTCTTTTCTATAAAGAGAAGCCAGGAACTAGGGATGGACCACAGCCCCTGACCTGCCCTAGCCCCCTACCTTCTCAAAGACAAAGGGCTCCTCCTTCCAGACAGGGTTGATGGAGTTGGTACTGGGCGACAGCTTGGTGCGATAGCGCCGCTTGGGGTCCCCAGGAAGGCCAAACAGCTCCACTTCCACATAGGTGCGCACACTGCGTTCTGACAGGAACTGCCCAGAGATTACCTGGAGGTGGGGACCAGGGGAGGCCAGCATCAGCTGCCCCACCCAGGCCACTCCCCAGCACCTGGGGTCTCCAGCTCATCTAGCTGAAGCATCCATTCTTGGGTACTGTGAAGAGCCCCACTCAGCTCTGGCTACCGAGTAGAGGCTGTGTGGCTCAAGGGTTAAAGCTAAGCTCTGATAACCAGGGTGCTTTCAGAATTCAGGGAAGTAGTGTGGTCTCCCCATCTCTCTCCCTCAGGGCCTGGGGCTCCTGCTGCCCTACTCTGCCCACTCTTCTCCCTTCCCCCATCCTAGCCTCAGCCCTTCCCCTTGGTTTCCATAGGGACCAAGAGGCAGCCTCCAGTGCTGAGGAGGAGGCAGTTTCCAAGGCAACTTGCTACTGCACGAACTGGCTGGGGCTGAAGTTTCCATGATATCAGGGGAGGGGGTTGGGAATGGAGGAGTGGGGCTCCTGTGTCTTTCTCCTCAAGGCCGCAGCCCTCCCAGCCACTTGTTTGCCTCAGGGTCTTGCCGTAATGGAAAGGGTGGTGGCTACCACCACGTCAATGCGGTCCACCGAGAATGGGTTGTACTGCTTGTCCGGCCGACGCATAAACTCATGCTTGAGGAGGTAGCCGCTCTGCCCATTGAACTCAAACAGCGCCATGTTCTGCTGCATAGGCAGGTCTGGGGGGACAAGGGCACTGGATGAGGAAGGCCCTGCTCTGCGTCTGCACCAAGTCTCTGTTTCCTCATTTCCCAGCCTTTCCCCTGTCTTGTGAATGGGGAGGTTGAGTAGACTGTTGGCATGAGGGTTTCTCATGTCTCAGCCTGCTTTCTTTGGGTGTCTCATCTCTCAGAAAGGGCCCACAACCTGGAGTCAGCAGGACCAAGGCCACAACCAGATCTCAGGCTCACAGGGGGAGTAGAGGCCAGTAGAGCAGGTGTTCCCGCAGATCCACCCAGAGAGCAGCCAGAACCCATGCAAGCACCCTGGGATCTTCACATACATACTCGTATACGTGCAGTCATATAGGCATGAGCTAATTCATTTCTGTCCCTAAATGCTCACACACCTGCACGTGCTCCCAGAGCCCAAACAAACATCTGGACACCATGGTCTATTCTATTCATCCCCCCACGAAGGGATGGGATGAAGGTGGGAGGGGCAGAGAAGGCTTCTTAAGGGCCTGGGAGTGCCCTCACCCATCGTCTGGAAGTTGAGGGCGACCATCTGGCAACCAGCATTCCAAAACATCTGGGGCATGTAGTTGGAGGAGTCCATGCGGGTTCCCTTGGGATAAATGCGGCTCATCTGGCGCTTGTTGTAGCTGTTCCAGAGTATAGGAGGCCGAGGCTGCCTGCACCAGGAGGACCCAACAGCACCCACCCCTGACCCGTGAGCACTGTCCCCCTCCCTCCACCTCAACCAGGGACCCAGGCTACTGAGGCCTCAAGGATACTCCACAAACTGCACTGTGGCCTTGGAGAGCAGATCATAAGCCTTGAGCTCGGTGAATGAGGAGATGACATAACTTCGGTTCTTCTCTATGTAGGGGGGAAAGAGGAGTGGGAGTCCTCGTCAGGCTGTGCCCTCCCTCAGACCTGCCCTCCTCTTTGGCGTGGCTCCCTCCAGCACAGAATTGCCTCCAACATAGCAACATAGTGAAGCCTGAGGGTTCAGGAGCCAACCCCAGGGGGCAGGGGGGATGTGCAGATCTGTGTGGGTAACAATGCATGCTGGGAGATATGCACAGGGATGGGGTGTGTGTCAGTCTCAAGGGTGAGGAGTGCTTGCCCTGGGTGGGTGCAGAGGGTGTGGGAACATGCTAGGATGAGCCCAGGGGGTCAGGAACATGCTGTAATGGGCAGCGCCTAAAGCACACCCGCTCTGCTGAACGAGACGGGTGGAGGTGGGGGTGAGAGGTACACACCAAGAGTGCTATCTATCATGGATGGGCACAGGTAGGGGTGAGGGCTGTGGGTTCAGGGGTGAGGAGTCAAGGTGGCAGAGGTATACACCATGAACCAGTATATACAGAAAGAGGTGTTCATATTGGAAACATGCGCAGAGAGTGGGAGGAAGGCACTGTGTGTCTGTCCCGAGAAGATAAATAGCATAGTGTGCACAGAAAGGGAAGGGTAAAAGGAGCAGATGTGCACTGGCTGGTTTCTCTGCCTTCCACCCTCTCCCAGAGGCTATGTCACGGGGCCTGGGCTTTTGGGCTTGGGAGCCGCAGAACCTGCAGAAGGCTGCAGGAGCCCCAGGCCAGCCTAACTAAGGTGGCCTGTCACCGACACACTCCAGAGCATTCTGCTTGGTGCCAAGTTCCTGAGTACTGTGCCAGGAAATGGGAGCCACTGCCACTTAAACAAGCCCTTTGCCTGACTCCTCTGCTGAATATTTATAGACAGTCCTCAGTCCAAGGAAGGAGGAGGACTCTCCTTCCTCCTACCCCCACCTCTCAAGCTGCCTGGTGTCACAACACACTTCCTAAGGGCCTTCCCCTGAATCTAGCTGAACCTCCAGCTTACCACCACCTCATGCTAACTTACGGGCAGAGAACTCGAAGGAGATGAACTTGGCGGGCTGAATGTAGTTGACTAGGCTGGACATCTCCTCATAAGCTGTCACCTCCAGGCCCGCTGTGCCCTAGGGAGGAAAGAGGAGGGCGGAGAAGAGAGTAATAAGCACAGGGACATTGCCCACTCCCTCACCCGAAGGGCTCTGCAGTGGAGGTGGCAGAAAGGGTTCAGGGCTGTCCCCACACACCTCATCTGACTGCAACTTCTTTATCTCTTCTTCATCCAGGCTTCCCGACTCCTCTTCCTCTTCCACCTCCTCCTCCAGCTCAGCCCCTTCCTCACCGGTCCACACTGCCACACACAGTTCCATCAGCAGTGGGGATGGGGCAACCTCCTACCAGTCTGGATCCCCAGCACATCCACTCCAGGCCCAGCCTTCCTCTCCCATTCCACACACTTCCCCATCCCTAGCCCCATTCCTCCCAGGCTGATTCACCTGTGTCTCCACCCACAGGGGCACTGGGTGGGCAGCTGCCCTCAGCCTCTCCACCTGGCTGCTCTGTGCTGGGGGATGCTGGGCCAGAAAACTGATTCTTCTTATTCTTGATGAGGATCTTGCCACGGAGATCCTCTGGGCTGGGCAGGGGGGTGCCTGGTTTCAGCTGTGGGAGAGTAGGGAGGGTCAGCATCATCTCCTCACCTTCAGGGTGTACCCTAAGTTTCTTCATACCAAGCTGTGCTCCATCTACCGCTGCTTACTTTTCCAGCCTCACCTCTCATCACTCCCCCACATATGCTAAACCCCTGCCTGACCTGACTGACTTCAGTTCCTCAGTGATGCTCTCTCTCACCTGTTCAGTCTGTCTAGAACTCCCTTTCTCCAATGTCACTAACGTAAATCCAATATTTCCCTCCGTTTCAGCTTAGCCATCACTTCCTCCAGGAAGCCTTCCCTGATCCCGAGACCAGATCATAATTCCCCAAGTACTCCCATAGCAGTCACTGGTTGTCAAGGCCGGGTTCCTTATCTGTCTCCCCACTAGAGGGTAAGTAGTCTGAGGGCTGGGACTGCATCTTTGTTGCTAATGTACCCCTAAAGCTCAGCGCAGTGCCTGACATGTGGTTAACCTAGCCTCCACCACACCTGAGGTCCCCAGCCCCCGGGCCCAGATGCCCCACAGACAAGTTCACTCACAGGGAACTTTTCCAGGGGCTCTGTGAGCAGCATATCGCCAAACATCACCCGGCAGTACTCGGCCATCTTGGCTTGTTGGCGGGGTCTGTAAGGAGCAGAAGTGGGGTGTGGTTCAGCAGCTCTGCCCTCATCTTGGTCATCTTTCTGGGCCCCTGATCTGGGACATCAGGGGGACTGGAGTTTGAGGAAGCAGGGACACAAGCAGGAGAGCCTGAGGTCCTGAGGAAATTGTATTGAGACCAAAGGGCATGGCTAGAGGCTGGGGACAGTTGAGGGCAAGGCATGGGTCTGGACACTCACGAGTCCACGTGGTTTTCAAATGACAGAATGACAGGATATGGGGAGGTCTTAAAGGCACTTTCTGCAATCGCTTCAATTGCTTCCTGGAGGAGACGGGGACTCGATGGAGAGGAGGACAGTGCTCCAGGCTTCCCCTCCCCCAATGATATCCTTCTCCACTCCCCAGTTTCAACCACACATAGAACTGGAGGATGACTATTGACTCCCTTTGGTCCCCTCTAGTCCCCATGCCAGTCTGAGGCCTCCCAGATGCTTCTCTCTGCTTCATGCTCCCCCACCCCCAGAAAGCTTGGGGACGAGGGCCCTTCCCTAATGCCTCCACCACCAGCCTCCACACTCTGAGTCTTACCTTGAAGTAAATATCTGTGGTCATGGTGAAGCCATGGGTGATAATAGGCTCCTCATCGGGGGGCTTCCCCTTCCAGCAGTCCAGCTCCACACAGCGGCAGCCAGCTAGCAGCACCTGGCGATACATCTCAGCCGAGGAAAGGCCTGAGAACTGGCCAGCTGAGTCAGAGCAAGGGGAAGAGCAGGGGCTTCATTTAAGGGCTGTTCTGCTCTCCCCCATCCCACTCCAGGATGGTCTGTCCTATTGGCAACCCGAGGGCAGCCCCATGAGGAATTCCAGGAACAGGAGCAGCCCCCATAAAAGGAGAAGTCAGCAGTGAGGTGGCCAGGGCCTACCTGTCAGGTAGGTGTTGTGTGAGGAGTTGATGAAGTAATGATTGAGTGGCTGTGTCATGTCATGGTGGAGCAGCAGCTTGTCCTGGGCCAGCACACTATTCTCAGGCCCACAGAGAAACCATACCATGCCCTCAGGTGACAGCTGGCCTGGGGAGGGCAGGGGATGACTGTCAAGGCCACAGTCCAGTGGCCAGAGCAGGACAGGCCCACAGGGGGTAAAGGGTTCCCTTGGTCCTCACCCCTCTGCACGTTGATACCACTGGGCTCATACTTGTCAATGAGGCCCTGCACCTGGTCAGACCGCGCTTTCGGAAACAGTACGGAGTTGAGGCGGGAGTCCCTCTGTTTCTGGTTGATGAATGTGGTCAAGTGCTCCTTGGTCATGTAGGGTTTGGCCTTGGAATGGCTGCAAGCCAGAGAGAAGAGCACGAGTCTACATCCCCTAGGCTGGGGAACTCAGACAATCCCCCTTCTCCAGTGAAGCCACCTAATTGTCAGCATGGCAAGTGAGAATTTTAGCTACCACCTCTTCCCCATGTCCAGCCCAGCCCAGGAAGCTCACTAGGAAGTGAAGATCTCATCTATTTCTGGCCGAGGACAGAGGCTCATGAGGAAACTCTTGTAGACAGACTCTGGGAAGTCCTCAGGATTGATGGCATCATTCTGGGGAAACAGAGAGTCACCTGATCACTCCTATTCGACCCTCTCAGTGCTAAGAATCACCAACTAGGCCCAGCCTTGTACAAGGGAGCCTGGTAAGAGAGAGGGCTCTGGGCAGACAAAGAAGCATCAAGGACACGCTGAGTACCCACTTTTCAAGGCCCTGATTGCTGAGTAGAGAGCATGCTTAGCTGATTTGGATACTGGTTACTCTTTTGGCCGGGGCAGGATAGGAACTAAGAATGACCAGACTGGGGAGGAATTAAGTGACGCTGCTTGCCAAAGCAGTGGACTAGTTGTTGTTGTTGTTGTTGTTGTTGTTGTTTCAGTGGAGGACAAATTTTCAAAAAGAAGCAATTTGAATATAAAAAATATGGCTCACAACATAGCCTCAAGATGCATAAAGCAAAAACTGACAGAATTTAAAAGAGAAATGGACAAGTCAACAATAATAGTTAGAGACACCAAAAAGCACAAGAACAACAATAACAAAAAAAGATAAATTAGACTTCATCCAAATTAAAAACTTTTGTGCTTCAAAGTTTACCATCAGAAAGCTGAAAAGATCCACAGAATGGGAGAGAATATTTGCAAATCGGTATCCAAGAAGGGACAACTCAGCAGTGTAAAGATAAATAACCCAATTGAAAGAAGAGCAATGGATATAAATAGATATTGGTCCAAAGAAGATATTTAAACAACCCATAAGCATTTGAGAAGATACTCAATGTCAGTAGTCACTAAAGAAATACAAGTCAAAACCACAATGAGATACCACTTCATTCCTGCTAGGATGACTAAAATAAATTTTAAAAAGACAATAAGAAACGTTGGGTCTGCAGAGAAATTGAAACCCTCATACAATGTTGGTGGGATAGTAAAATGGTGTAGTCACTTCTGAAAACAGTTTGGAAGTTCCTCAAAATGTTAAATATAGAGTGACCATATGATCCAACAATTCCACCCCTAGGTATATACCCAAGGGAATTTAAAACATATATCCAGAAAAAATCATGTATAAGATGTTCATAGCAACATTATTCATAATAGCCAAAAAGTGGAAACAACCCAAATATTCACCAACTGATGCGTAGGTCAGCAAAATGTGATATATCCATACAATGGACTATTATTTGGCCATAAAAAAAGAGTGAAGTACTGATATGTGCTACAATATGGATAAACCTTGAAAACATTATGCTAAGTGAATGAAGCCTGACATTAAAGATCACATAATATATGATTCCATTTACATGAAATATCCAGAGTAGGCAAATCTATAGAAATAGAAAGTAGAGTAGTGGCATTTAGAGATTCTGTGCCTTTGCATTCTATCTCAGAAAAACCCATCAAATGTCCTCAAGGATCATACCGGAAGGCCAACATCAGTCTTACTTTGGAGCAGGAGAGCTAGACTAGATCTCCCTAAGACTAAATCTTGAACCCATCAGCTCCAAGCAAAGATGGGTCAGTGGCCCTTACTGGGAAACAGGAATTGCTGACAAATCAGGAGGATTTAGTAAATGTAGGAGTTCAGGAGGCAGGAGAAAAGGAGGGTGGAAGTGTACTGACAGCAGCTTTCAGTGCTTGCTACAGGGCCCAGAGCAGGAGCCTGCTCCCACCTTCTCCCCGACTCCGTGCTTACATCGCCTGTGGCTGAATGCACCCAGAGGTCACCAACTCCACAGAGCTGTGACTGTGGGGGAAGTATTCTTCCTGGAATTCATGGGGACATGTGATCAATGAGGTTTTAGTTTAATTATAATATTCCAAATTCTTACCAGGAGAAAAAACTGTATGGGGTGCAGGAGGTTCCCTGTATAAAGGCATGGCTAAGGGAGGACGGAGAGCTGAGATTCACTCCCCCAGCCAGGCATGAAACTGGGCTCGGGCCTGTGTCTACCTGCCCCAGAGGTCTCCTTTTTTTTGTAATTCATATAATGCACCTCATGGGATGACCCTACATACAACTTGTAATTAAAAAGTAATTACTTAACTAAAGAGAAAAATGTTTTCCTGTGTAGAGCTGAAGACTGTGTCTTGGCAGCTTCCACCCCTGGTTCTGTTCTTCACCCCACACCCTGAAGAACTAATACCTTCCCACAGCTTTCAGATCTCTGCAGACTGCCTCCTGTCCCTGCTGACCTTATCTTGCTCCTGCAGGCTGAAAACATTCATCTCCACGTCCATTCCAAGGCTGGAATGGGAATGCACCAATCCTTGCTGTTTGCTTTGAACACCACCCACTGCTCCCACAACCACCCAGAGATAGGGGTACAGACCGGCCTGCTAGAACCCTGGCACCTCACCCCCATCACCCTGGTACTGTTTCTGTGTATCAGAAACCAGTGGCTCTAAAATTAACTGGCTTTGGCACTGTTGACTGGAACTATGCTGTCATTCCTGCCCTCCTCACCCCCTACCAGGCCTTGCCAAGTTGCTCTCTGGTCAGAGCCAGCTCAGGTAAGAAGAATAGTAGGGTGTGCTAGGGAGGGGGAGCCACTCACCTTCCCTTTGGGGAGGTGGCAGGCACTGAGGGCAGCTTCTACCCGCTTGCGGTCAGCAGGAAACATCTGGAAAAAACTGAAGGAGCAGAGAAAGGCATCAGGCAAAGAGAGGAGTCAGGGCCTGGAGAGGGAAGGTTTTGGGGAGCTGGGAAGAAGTGTGGGGATGGGGAGGGGAGACTCACTTCTTCACAGGAATCTTCCCTTCAGGGTTGAGCTGCATCTTGAGCTTCACCAGGCTAGTGGGGCAGAAAGCAGCCTGTCAGGCCCTGGGGCTGGCACACTTAGCCCCGAAGGCTAAGGCCAGGCAGGCAGGCAGGCACTTACATCTTGTCCAGGAAGGTAATGCGGGGGGCATTAGCTGTCAGCGGATGCTTGACCAGAGCCAGTACATCTTCAGCCCAGTTCTGCAGGACCCCAGAGCACAGTAGTCAGACCCCTGACCTTAAAAGTGCATGTACCACCCCATGGCCCAGACCTCTCTCTCAAAAAGTCTAGCCTATCCCAGTTGCCAATTCCCACGCCAGGTTTCCTCAGTGCACCTTGCCCACGTTCTCCTTGTAGGAGACAAAGTTGTGGAAGGTGAGGTCCACCATGTCGGGGCCAGACACCACAGTAAGTGTCTTCAGCAGGAAGTTGTTGTCAGGAAAGTCCATGTTGAAGACATCCCGGAGCTTCTGGCTCTGCAGCAATGGAGACATGGTTAGGACCATCCCTGCCCGCTGTGGCTCTCCTCATCCCTCCCTCTCAGCCACCTGAACTGTAGTCCACTGGGGTGAAATCCCATCCCCATCTTAGGAGCCACAGGCCTCAGCATCTTCCATCCCTGACTCCAGGAGCTGGGGCTGGGAGCAGGAGGCCCATAGGAAGAGGCTAACTAAGACTTTGCGACCTGGGAGTCCTGTGTGTCTTGTCACTTTTAATTTGAAGACAGATTCTTAGCTCCCAGTCTCAGGGAATCCTGCTCCCATCAATCTTTTCCTCTAATCTTCCTACCAGCATTAGGTAAATATAGTCAAACTAGTCAGGGGGTCAGGAGTGTGAGCAACACCTGCCAGATAGCCTGGGGTGCTCTAAGGGCAGGAGATAGCCTCATGACATCTCTTCTGATGGTACCCTGGCACCGAGGCCCCAGCAAGCCCTGGAGCAGCCATGCCCCTTCCTCATCTCAGAATGAAGCCTTGCTGCCCAGCCCAGGGACACTTCACCTTGTTCCAGAGATCAGGCTTCCCACCCCCTGAGAGACTCCTGCCTGCACTTGGGCTACTGCTGGGCCCACCTACCTTGGGAATCTTGGCAAACTTCCCAAAGCGGGTGTCACGGATGCTGGTGATATCCAGAAACTCCATCTCCTGGAAGGTGCCCCATGGGAGCAAATAGGAGATGTGGACAAAGAACAGGGTGGAGGGAACATCCATATCCATTCACATCTCAGACGACTGCCCTCTCTCGATGTCAAGACTGTGTAGGGCCACCCAGACCCCAGCCTTCCCTTCCCAGTGATCAGGTTCTCTTTACTCATGATGACCCTCCTCCCTTCCTCTCTGCTCATTCCTTCCCTGGCCATTCAAGTTACTCAAATTACTTGGGAAGCTGTAGCCTGCAGTCTCACCTCTACCATCCTGGACTCTCCCCAGGCTCCCGCTCCCTTCTTTCTGCTTGGGTGTTGAGGTCCTTCTCTGATTTCTCTAAGCCCTCAAGTTCACCCAGAACCACAAGCAGAGAATCAGCCTTCAGCTGCAGCCCTGTTCTCTCTCTCTCTCTCTCTCTCTCTCTCTCTCTCTCTCTCTCTCTCTCTCTCTCTCTCTCTCTCCACAGGATGCTAAGGCTGGAGCATCTGAGTGCAAGGCAGCCATGATTGGAGTAACTGCATCCTCCATTCCAAAGCAAATAGCCCCTACCTACAGGAGATCCCCCAAAGCCACCCTTCCAGGTCATTCTATACTCCCTAGCATCCACATCTCCACCTTCAAATCACCAAGAAGCTGCTTTAACTCAATGAATCAGTAGGAACTCAGGACCATGGTAGGTAGGGGCTGTCTCACCTTACTCTGATATGTCCAGTATAAGTAATAGCCCTTGGGGTCCACACGGAGGATAACTGGGGAGGCTATCGTTGTTTCCTGTGGAGAGAAGGAATCAGCACCCTTCTCTGAGACTTCAGGCCAAGCTCCCTTGGCCCACACCAGGGGTTTCAGAGCTCACCATCTCCCTAGCAGGTGGCCGTCCCAGGAATCTGCAGGCATTTCCCTTTGTTTTCCAGGGCTAAGGGCTAGGCATAAGCTTTAAAAGCTCTGGACCAGGGGTAGAGAGGGGTAGAGGATTGGAGATGGCATTTTCGCCTCTAAACCCCAAAGAGAAGTTCTCCCTCTAAACTCCAAACAGGGTCTTGACTCCCACCTCACCTTGTTTTCAAGGGCCGCAGCTCAGCCAAAGGTGTAGAATATCTCTCCCTAAGTCTCCATACTACCTCCAGGATTGCTCAGCACAGTGAGAGCCAAGAGCCCAACTCCTGTGCCTACGTCCAAAGCCCTGCACAACCTAGCAGCAACCTAGATTCCCACATACACAGTCCTCCCTTCCATGGACCACCCTCTATCCCATCCATTCAACTGTCTATAGCCACCAAGGGCATTCCACCTCCAAGCCTAAATACCCTCCCTTGCCTGAAACATCATCAAGGACCAGCCCAAGCCTCACTTCTTCTTTAAAGCCTTTTCTGAAACACACTGGGTGGGGACTGGATCTCAGACCTAGAAGCCCACCTGGAAAATCCCCAGGGACTCGTGGACTCCCAGGAAACAAGCCTGTACTAGACCACGAGCTCAGTGCTGCAGGTTTGCTGAAGGAGCGAGTGACTGATGAATATGAATGATAAATAAACTCACTTCTAAATTTCTGCTCTGTTCACAGAGCACACAGACTACCTTTGATTGTAATGGTCTTTGCATATATAACAAGATATTAAAATGGAAGTTTCCAACAATGCATGGTAGTTCTTGCATGCCAGACTAGACCAAATGCAGAATTTATAAAGGAAATAATCTCTCCACTCCCCACCCCAACGCCAGCACCCCCCCCGCCCCGCCAAAAACAAAAATGTCTCTCAGATTAGGGGTGGTTGAAGTAAGGAGGAAAGAGAACACTTTGTGAGGAAGCTAATTTTGGAAAAATCTGTGTTGTGAGTTGCATTCCCTTGCCTCTCCAATGGAGGATTGGGGGTGCCTGCCCCCCACTTTAAGTCTAGTAGGGGGTTTCAACTACGCTTGGAGAGTTTTTATTAACCCTGTCGTTGTGAGACACAGAGATGCAGGCATGCTAGATGATCCCAAACCCCAGAGTCTGTTGGGGCCATGAACACATATTTGCTGGGGTCCAGAGTGGGTCTGTGGAAGGAAGGGGCAAAGAGTCCAAAGCTACAGGAAGCTGAAGATGGTAACTGGATTTGGAGCGGCTGAAGAAGTCATTTCAACCAACCTTCTGAAATAAAGATGGTGAGAGGACTCTAAGCAAGAGATCCCTAGCTCAAGGGGGGCAGGGGTTGGGCGAGGCAGGAGGAGCGAGTCTCCCGAGAATCCTCAAAAATGTGTACCAGAAAATGAAAAGCCTACACCTCTACCAGGCTCAGAGAATACAAGCCAGCTGACAATAGCACCTGTTCAATAAGCACTTTGGCACCCCTTTCCCATCTCCCTCCCTACACCCCATCCCTGAGAAGAAGAGGACCAGGGAATCCCACCTGAAGCCTTTCCAGGGGGCCTGCAACCCATGTGAAACCATTGCTAGAGGGAGGAGGGGAGATATCATTCTAAATGAAGGTTGAAATTTTGAATGATAACTAGTTTCTGACATAAGCATTGTGAGGAAAAGTGGCCATAGAATTGACTATTCTCCAAGAGCTAATGGAATGTCTGTGACTGTCTGACTTTCCTTCCATGGGCAGGAGGAGAGCTTCTCTCACCAAATACATTGTAAAGGAGCATGGGAGACAAAATTAAGTTGGGAATTGATTATATCCTGTGCACTGTGCTTATTCAACATGGCACAACATTCTCAAGTCATCTGCCAACTGGGCCAAAAACAATCTGAGAGCAGAGCTCTGGCTCCCAGCTGTATGTGCCCAGTGACCAGGCTTGGGAGGTTCCTGCTCTTGGAAGTCAGAATCGAGGACTGCGCAGTACTCTGCATTGGAGAAGGGAACGGGACAACCAGTTACTCAGGCAATGGCTTGGAGAGAAGGCCATAAAGCATGTCCCCATCCTTAATGACCCTCTGCCTAGTCAGGTTACACAGAGGAACTGAGAGAGGCCACTTCACTTTTCATTCTGAGCCACTTCCCTCATTCCATAAGCTCCTGGGACATGCCACCACCATGCCACATTAACCACACACTCCTAAGAAAGCAGAAAGCATCTAGCAAGGGCCCCCTCCCCATAGTCATGGCAACTAGCTGATTCAGCCTAGTCCAGCCCTGAAGTCTGCCTTAACTCACAGACCCAGAACCCCCTCAACTCACCTGTAAGGAGGACTGGCCAGCCCTAAGGGCTCTCTCCCCACTTCACCCCCATTCCCGCAGAGACTGCATGTTCCCTCCCTGGGACCAATGCCTCTGACTCTCATACTGGGCCAGCCCGACGGCATCCTCTTTCTGAAGAAGGGGCCCCATATCATTCTCCTCGAATGCCCAAGAGGATCCCTGGCCTCTGGTGCCTGGGAAGACCAGAGGCTGAGAAGCACTCCCCAGTTTGGGAAGAAGCAGACACAGTGGAGACAGAGGTGCAAGGCAAAGCAGCGCCTTCCCCCTTCCCTTGCAGACAGGCAGGCGGCAGGCAGCCTGCCTGAGAGCAGCCAGCGGAAGCAGAAGTCAATGCACTCCCTCCCAGGCTCCTGGGAGCAGAAGCCTCCGATTCTCTCTTGGGATCCAGGGGCCTTTGGTGGCTGCCCCAGCAGCTCGGGGGAGAGCAGGGCTTCCCTGGTTCAGGATCAGGGGCAGGTGGGGAGGAGTTAAGGATTCCAGTCTTGGCCTGGCTCACCTCTGCTTCTAACTCTGCCTCAGCTCTAGGACACACTTTCCTCCTACTAAGGCTGGGACCAAGAGCAACAAATCTTGCTCTTCTTGGGGGCTTTGGGGAAGGACAGACCCAGACTCAAAGAAACTTCCTCCTGTGACCACCCAGGCCCCCACCCTCTTCTCATATCCACACACAGGGCCCTAGCCCCGGCAACCCAGGGACATATGCTTGGGGCACACACCCTCACCCCCAGGTTTGTTTATCAAGGCAGTTGTCAGCTGCCTGGCCCAACTACACAGGCACCTGGTCCTGGTAGACATAAACCAACCCACTCACCCTGGCAAAACCTATAGCAGCTTGCCCTCGCCCTCCCCCACTTCTGTCATCCCAGCGCCCCAGCAGCCCACAGCCCCTGCCCCACTCACATCATCCCATTTGATGAAGCGCTCCCCTTGGCTCAGATAGGCCTTCACCTTGGGGGGCAACAGGACAGGGTTGAGCAGAGACATGGTGCCAAGTATCCCTCTTTGGAGAAGCTGGATAAGCAGAGGAGTGCAGGAGGAGGGAGAGATGGAGGGCGGGCAGGAGGAGAGCCAAGCTGGGCTCACATGGCACCCGCCCTGAGCCAGTCCGGAAGTCTGGGTGCTCCACGGGTGGCAGTGTTGGGTGCAGAGCTGAGTGCTTCGGCCAGAGGCCCAGCTGCTTTTTAAATCAGCCTCCTCCCGTCTGCCTACAGTGGAGGCTGTGGTCACAGCTCCTCAGCTCCTGCCCAGGGAGGCTGGCTCCCCTCCTCGAAGCCCCCGCCCTCACCCTGTGCCTCAGCACTTCCTGCTCAGGGCTTCCTTCTCTGTGCAGTTCAGGACTGTGAGGCGGGTCATAAGGCCTGGTCGTCTTGGAGCAGGGACCTCCCAGTCCCAGGGTTACACCCTGGTCAGAAGCAGCTGGGGAACTGGAGAGGGAACAATATGAGACCAACTGGGGATACTGTTGCCCAGGTGGGGACTGAGAGGAGGAAGCAAGGAGGTCACCAGGGAGAGTGACCTCCAAAGGGGTGGGGTCCAGAGCATAAGAGTCTCTCCTAGAGCCTGAGGGGTCTGGGACCACCCTGGAGGTTGGAGTTAGGGTGCGGCAGGGCCCAGCTAGGATTGAGTGTTTTGAATAAGCAAAGTTTGCTGAACACTCGGCTCCTCTTTCTCAATGCTTCCTCTCCATGAAAATGAGATGCAAGTGAGGCAATCATACCCCTCACTCACCACACATGAATCTCTCCTCTTGGTCCTCTAGGTCTGGCTGAGACCTGGAACCTCCACTGACTAGCCACCATTCAACACACGGCTGGTTTGAGCAACAATTGGCCACTAGCCTCCATTGGACTCTCCTGTCAGGCTCCCTCTTCTGCTCTGTGCCCAGAGCCTGCGGTGAGAACATTTGAGGCAGGAGGCTGTTTGGAGAGGACTCATCTCGAGGCACCTGCTCAGGGTGCATGACCCTAACACTGTTCCAGCCCAGGGAGCTCAGTCCTGGCCCTGCTCAGTGAGCCCACTTCCTCTTGCTTAACCTGATCTGCATATCACCCTTGTTAATTCAACTGGGGGAGCAGGGAGCTCTGCCCAGGACTTCCTTCCCCTCTCAGGGCCTGGCTTTTTGCAACCAGATTCCACCTTGAGCCTTTGTGCAACCAGATTCCACCTTCAGCCTTTGTGCCACCTCCTGACAACTGTGGGGTCCTCAGTCCCTAGAACTATCTCTGCTGGCCAGTCTGGGCCAGGGCAGGAGGGTGGGGGACAGTGGGGGCTAGAGCTAAAAGGATTCTCTAGCAGAAAAATAACCCCCAGAAAAGCAATTCTAAGACCATCAGGGTGGAGCCTGGAGCAAGGCCTGACTGAGCCTTTGGAAGCAGCTTAGAAATCCTCTAGCTCCCTTGCCCTCTGCCCTCAGGACTCATCCTGTCTTCTCTCCCTCCTTGTCCTGCTGTCTCCCATCTCTCCTCCCCCATCCCTCCAGCTCTGGGCCCCTCTGGTGGCCCCTCTGGTGTCCCCCGCAGTTCCGATTCCCTCCCTGGGATCGGGTTCCCTCTCTGACTGTTTGAATGAATTTTGCAAGGGAAATCCCTGCCTTTCCCAAAGCCTCTGCACCTGTCACCTGCAGCCACCCTGGATCTGCACCCAAGTCCCTCCCTCTTATCTGCCCTGCAGCCATCATGCTTCTCTCCACTTTGGGCATGGAAAGACAATTCCTTCCCTGTCCCCCAGACTAGAGAAAGAAAAGAACAGGCTCCTCTCATTTCACAGGACTGGGGGTGCCAAAGGAAGGCAGGGAATTCAAGATTCTTTACCCTGATCCTTTCATTCTTGGGCTCTGAAGATTGAGGTTCTGAATCCACAAAATAAATCCTTACCCATCTTTACCCAGTGATGGCACTGCCTGGACCCAATTCTTGAGACCCTTCCCCAACTGTAGCTTCCATGAGGCCTGTACTCTCCTGCCTACATCCTTCAAAGCAGCCCTCAGAATGCAGGAAATCCACACAGTGAGGGGAGCTGGGAAAATCTTCATCAAAGAGGGCTTTTTTCTTTTAAAAATTAATTTAGGTTTTTAATAAATTGACAAAGAAAAATATTGTATAAATAATAGTAGAATGGATATGGAGAAAATCAGAAGGTCACACGAATACCCAGTTTGGAAAATGTACTTCCTAGGCTGAGCTGAGCAAAGGCCCCCCCAGGCAGTCTGCCAATCCCACCCGCAGGGCAGAAGGCAGAAGGGCAAGGATGCCCCCTGCTGGGTGCACTGGAAAGCATGTGCCTCCTGGTGAAAGGCCAGGGATCCAGGAAAAGCAGACCCTCAGGGAAGTCTCCAGAGGGTCTGTGTCAGTTGTGATCTGTGGAGACACATATGCTGGAGAGTTTGGTACGTGTGAGCTTTGGGCTGTAGAACATTCTGAGAACTTACATTCAACTCACTGCTGCTTCCCAGGGAGATGTTGGTGGCCTGGAGCCTTAGAGAGAGATCCTGAATTCACTAGCTCACTTGGCAGCTTTGTGTGGGGACCTCGTACTTTGTTTACCAACCTGTTCATAAGAGAAGTTTAGTGGAAGTTGAACTCAGATCTTCAGATGATCCAGTTACCAGCCAAACAAGAGTCAGACTAGGTCGGTTTCTTACCTGGTACCAAACAAGAGTCAGACTAGGTGGGTTTCTTACCTGAAGGAGCAGTGAGGTTCAGGAGCCTAGAGGCCTGTCGTGGGTCTTGAGACAATGGCTAGCTTACTTTTGGAATAAAGAGGGCTC
The DNA here is from genome assembly GCF_902729225.1 of Pteropus medius. Taxonomy (NCBI): domain Eukaryota; kingdom Metazoa; phylum Chordata; class Mammalia; order Chiroptera; family Pteropodidae; genus Pteropus; species Pteropus medius. The sequence goes on along the minus strand of NW_024351647.1, from coordinate 965,500 downwards.
AGTTATTGCATCCTCTGGGGTCTGTTTCCCAGTCTGACCCAGGGAACCACACGCACTACTCTACGAATCCAGACACTTCCTAGCTGGTTTATCTTGTGATACCTAACCTTCCTGTGTCTCAACTTTCTCACCTGTAAAATGGAGATAACAATGCCTCAAGTGCTGTGGTAAGGACTAAATAATATAATGGATGAAAGTACTTAATACGATGCCTGCACTTGAGCTCAATAGTATTTTTTCCCCCTCTTTAATTTCCACACCCCACCCCCGCCACTTCCACCCCTGACCTATGGATGTTGCTGTTTCCCCTTAAGAACTGGATCA
>NW_024351647.1:957951-965165 GCF_902729225.1 Pteropus medius | reverse complement strand
CCGCCACTTCCACCCCTGACCTATGGATGTTGCTGTTTCCCCTTAAGAACTGGATCAGTGAAGGTGGGACGTCTCCTCCCACAGGCTCTGGGCCCTGGCGCCAGCCCCGTAGGGTGTGAACTCAGGACCTTCTGCATGTAAAGCAGACATTATACTATGGAGCCACCCCCTATTTTATTTATTTTATTTTATTTTATTTTTTTTAGCAGACACGGACAGGACAAATGCAGTTTCTTATTACTTCCTCTTCAGTATATATGCTACTCTTTCCCTAACAAATATCTTCACTGACTTGCTCTTTGGCGATTGGTTGTTTTGTTTTCTTTTGTTTGTGTTGCATTGTTTAGTTTTCAGCAGTTTGTGCAGATCAATGGCTGAACCACCTTCCCAGGGCAGGCTGAGTTAGGGGTGCTCCTGATTGTAGACTTGCAGCAGACTGTCCCCCAAGTGGCCAAAACTTGTGAAGTAAAATGCCAACCTCCCACCACCTTCGCACCACCACAGCCCCGACAGCTGATGAGGCAGGTGTGAGACTGAGGACCAGGAGCTGTTCATTGGTCTGGCTATATGTCCAGCTGTAGCTCCAGATCCAGTCACCCTTTGCAGGCTGAGAGCTGAGTGTGAATGGAGGCAAGGACAAGGCTGGGTAGCAGGTGCTGAAGTAAGCAGGAGAGGAAAGGCAATCAATAGTTCTCTGCAGAACCCCAGGAGAAAGATGTTGCTTATCCTCCCATGCCAAGCCCTTTTAGAATCATAGAAGGAGCTATCTGTGACTTAGAAACAGAAAAGAATAGGTCTCATGTGTGTGTGTTTCCCTTTGAAGTGCCATTTTGGATCAGGCTGTTGTAGCTGAGTGAACACTGGATCCACTCTCAAGAAACCCAGATTTTAGTCTCAACCAGAGCAAAGGTTTGCAGTATGATCTTGGCAAGTTACCTGAGCTCTCTGATTTGTTAAGCTTTTAATCATTTCTAAGGTACCTTTTAGCTCTAAAAACCTCTGCCTTTTCCATCCGAAAGGCCAACTTTGTCAATTTTATCTCCCACTATTTCTCTGAGAGGTGACGAACCTAGAGATGAGAGTTGTAAATGGCAGGAAAGGATTGGCCCCTATCCCAGCAGGGCATTCTTGGACACATTATTCATCTCCTCTGTCCCTCTTTATCTACCTGGAAAGAAAGCTGTTTACCTAAGTGTGATGAAAATAAATTAGAAAATGTTCTTCTCCAGGAGGTCATGGTGCATTGCACATAAGGACTACCCTCAGAACAGATTGCTTGCTTCTATCCTTACTCTTGTCCTCATCCACCTTTTTATCAGGACCTGGGCAAAGCCATAGTGAACAAACTCCTGAAGCCAGTGAGAACAGGGATATGTTGGGAGACACACTTGGGTCATCCTAACCTGCTGGAGTAACAGCCTGAACCTCAAAGGTGAAATGAATAGGGCTTAACTGAGAGATCCGGGCTTGGCTCCAAGGCACCGACTGTACAACCACAGGGTGGGGAAGTAGCAGCTTAGCAGAAGCATGTGTGAATAAAACTGAGGGGTTTTGCTGACAGCTAGCTCCATATGAGTCAAATGAAAAGGCTGCCAGAAAAGTGATGGATGCTTGGGTTGCTGAATTGAAGTCGAGTACTGAGCCCAGTGATTCTCCATCTTGATATCAATCAGAATTTCCTGGGAAGCTCTGGTAAACACTGTGTATTCCTTGTTGCACCCAGACCCTCTGAATCAGGACCCAGGATGGGTGGGTAGGCAGAAGGAAAGGAAGGTGAGGAGTTTGAATTTCTAAAGAGCTTCACCCTTGGTTCCAATGTGCAGCCAGGGCTCTAGAACCAAGGAAGACTCAGTCCCATCTCATTCTTGGTATGTCAGGTCACATCTGATGTACTCTGGGACTTTGGTTTAGTTGCCTTATTGCGGTGAAACACATAACTGGAGGATATTTGGTGAAGGGCAGCAAGGATGTAGGATTCAAGCAACACTGTGGGAATTGGTAGAGGGAACCATGGCATAGAAGACACAGGTGGCCAGGAGGTCTACCTTCAGATGAATGAAACTTGTCCTCTGTTGTCTCTAAGCTTAGAATCTTAGGTGACTTTATTGACTGTCTTAGGTCAGGTTTCTCATGAAACATTATGAGACAGAGATTTACTCGCAAGAAGTTTATTGGGAGGTGTTCCCAGAAACAATACAACACATCTGACAGAGTGGAGGAGTCAGGATTGAGAGAAGGAAATTGATCAGTGACTCAGTCACAGCAAAGGAGGTCTCCACAGGGACTTCTGGGGTTGGGATGATCCTTCAGAGCTGGCCCCAACTAAGGCAAGATGGCTAGACCTTTGAATCCTCACATTGACCAGGCAGATTAATCTTAGGGAGGGTTCAGGAAGTTAGATAAGGCAACTCCTTTTGAAAATGCCCAAGGAGAGACTCGGCTATGAGCCATTAGCAGCCGACACTCCTGGAAACTTGGAGATAAGCTTCTTGGTCTCAAAGGCAGGATCTGGGTGGTTCACCATAGCACCACAACAGTATCCCCTTGGCATGGCTCCAACTTCTTGCTTCACATACTGAGGTCACTCTGCCTGGAAATAGCACCTCCAGAATTCTGGTGACCACTTTCTCTGGTAAACTTAAAGATAAATAGAAGGAAACATAGCTCCCACTATAAATGGTGTCTCAATTGATATCCAGCATTCTCCACACCCCATTACTCATTCTAGATTCTCCTTACCTTCAGCTTGTACCTCTGCTGGTCTAGGTTGCTTACCTAATGGCATTTCTGAGGAGTCTGAGCCCATAATTACCATGCCCTTCTCAAACCAAGCTTCGGAAGTTGTCCACTTACTATCAAAATTAGGCAAGGGAATACCAAGAGATACCCCAGTGGATCACCTGGGTGCCAAACATATTCTTCCCTAACCCCACTATGCAGCAGCAGCCCTAACTCTTCTAAAGAATCAGGGTCAAGTACCCCTGTCAGGAAGTGACTCCTTTCTTTTCCTGCTGGTGTCTTAGCACAAGGAGTATGAAGGACAGAAAGCAGCCACAATTAATGTTTATGAGATTCTTATTCTGTTCCCTGGTGAAAGTGTTCTACCTCTGGGACCCAGATTCTCTAAACCCAGAGGACCTGGAACCATAGAATATGAACCACAAATTCCACACACATCTCCCCACATAGGTGACTGGGAGTGATGGTAAATGAGGTTACTTCTCCTTCTACCCCTTCTCTGTATTTTAGCTATTGAGCCATAACACAATATTATAGTTATTCAACAGAGTACATACTCCATGCCAGAGCATAGTGTCCCATTGTCTCTAAAATGATGCTTCAGCCTCATGAACAGCCTTTGAAAGGCTGTTCTTTTACTCTAACAACTCTATTCACCAGTGGGCAACAAAATATGTAGTATGCCCAGAAGATTCCATGACCATGTGCCTTCTCTTTTGCTATAAAGTGGGACTCTTGGTCTAATGCAATGTTATGTGAGATCCCATGTCAGTGAATCAAACACTCTTTAAGTCCTCAGAGAGTGGTGCTGGTTGAGGAAAAAGAAATCCATATCAAGAAAATATGCCCAATGAAGTTCAGATGTATCACCAACTCTTCCAGAGTAACTACCTGATAGGTTGTTGTGAGACAAATGAGACAACAAATATAAGTGCTTACTATGGTGCTTAGCACATAATAAGGGCATGGATGTTGTTACTATTATAATTGGTCAGAACTCTCCAAAGCCTGGGAGGGCTGCCCTAGGGAGCAGACAAGGTATACCATCATGGAGGGTTTTTTAGCTGATGCTGGAGAGTGTTCCATAGGGATGTTGTGCATGAGTTCTAGGGTCTGTGGGGGTATTTACAAAAGATAACTTTTTGGGCCCTTTCCGTCCCCACTATGCCTTGATTCTCTGATTTCTCTCCGACTACCCTTAGTAGGGGAGAGGCACTTAGAGAAGCATATTCACTTTCAGGCCACTAGGGGGCCATTTAGTTGCCTGCAAAAGGAATACACTAATGGTTTCTTAATGGCTCAGGCACCAGGGAGATCAGGCTCAATTATATCTGAAAGCAATTTGAGTTCCTAGGGTAAAAGACACTATGTAAATCCAGATAATAAATAGGGTTTATTGATGATAGGTTAAAGAATCTGGCACTGTTTAGTTTGGAGAAAAATAGGGTAGGAGGAATTGAATAAGAGCTTCAAGTACATTTATTCTTTAGTATAGAAAAGAGTGACATGCTGTTTTCCGCTCCACTGAGAACCAAGCAAGAAGAAAGAAGTTTAATTTGCAACAGAATAAATACAGAATGCACTCAAGAAAGATGATGGAAGAAGGCTTTGTTTTTGGCCTTACCTGGAATCTTTCAGAATAATTCACCTTGGTATGGTTGGTATGATCAGTCCTGCCAGGAAAGCCAGAGAGCAGGGGAGAGAAGAGAGGACAACATCCAGACACAATTCAGGGATTTTAACTTAACAAGCCACTCTGCTAGACTGGCTCTGGAGGAGGACTGAGAAAGAGTGATTGTCTTTTCCCCATCAGCCTACAGAAGACAATAGACACTGCAAACTTCCAATATCCTTGAAAGTAAAAAGCATCCAGTTGGCCCCTGCTAGTAGCAGACTCACACTTGGGTCTCAGGAATTGGAGTGAGGGGCTGGGTTTTAGGCCATTGGTTCCCCCAGCATCAGCACACTGGATTCTGACAGTCACTTGACTTCTGTGTGGGTGAGGTAGCCCGGCAATAGTGTTGGGGAAGGGCTTCCCCATAAAGGGGCAGCAGAAGCCAAAGGTTCCTGTGGAGGAAGAAGGGAAATGGGAAAGGCAGAGAGGGTCCTGCCCCGCAGAGTCAGAAGCCAGGAGCCAGGCTCACATCTGCAGGGACAGCACTTGGGGTGGGAGGAAGGTTCACCCACAGAATCCCATCAAGAGCACAGTCCTCTCCCCACATACACTAACACAGGCAGAGTCTCCCATACCCATTGAGACACCCAGGAGGTCCACACATCCAGCTCTGAGAACACAGGAAATAGAATTCAAGGAGGAGGAAGCCAAACATTCTGAAAAGCCTTGTAGGGAGGGAATGGGAAGGAGAGAGGAGGGCGGAAGAAGCGGGAAGGCACAGGAGAAAGCGACTGCCGAGAGTCCGAGCTCGGAGAGAGGTCGTCAGAACTCACCCGAGGGAGGACGACCCTTACATGGAAAGAGGGGCAAGGGAACAACGGCCCGGGCTCTGAGACTCGCACAAGATCAGAGGGGGGAAAAGTTCTGGGAGCCGTCCACGGGTTCAGTAAACCCCTTAACCTGGAAGTCGGAAGCCCGCAAAAGCGGGACCTGAGACCTGTTACAAACTTTGGCACTAGGGTAGGAGAGGCGTCTGAAAAACCAGCTGAGCACAAAATCATGATGCAGTCTGGAAGGTCTGGGCAGCCTGACTGGGGGCTCTAAGAGGACAAAGAATCGGGAAGATTTCAGCAGAGCCCCGAAGCCCAGGCGGCACCGGGAAGGCGGGGGTGGGCCTGGAGGGGAAGGGGCGCGACCAGCTGTGACCACAACGGGAGTTCCTGTGGTTCTTGTCTGCCTACGCTGGACGTGAGCCAGGCTCACCAGGTGTAAAGGGGTCTGGAAGACCCGACCAGTGGGTACGTGGAGCGAGGCGCGAGCGGAGAGCACTAGCGTGGCAGCACCCCCACTCTGGGGGAAACCGAGGGCTGAGGGCCGAAGCCGCTGCTGCAGTTCCATCCGTCATTCCAGGCAGGACTAAGAAGAGAGGTGCCAGAGTTGACAGCTCCGCTCTCCGACCGGCCCTCCACGCCCCCCGTCCAGGTCGGCACTCCGCTCGGAACGACGCCGTTCCCCTTTTAAAGAAGCGCGGGGGCTCCCACCCTCGCTGCTCCACCCCGCGCAGGGCCGAGGCGCCGTTGCCCTTTTAAGAACCAGCCTCCTTTAACTCTCTCGTGACGGGGCGTCGCTGTGGGGCTCGCAGAGCCCCACCGAAGCCCGCCTCCCCGCGGGGCACTTCCGGACCCCGGCGTCGCCCTTTTAAGAGGCAGCCCCCAGCAGCGCTCTCCCCCGCCCTCTGTTGCCGGCGCGCGAGGCGGGGGAGCCCGGCTGGAGCGGAGCGCGCGGTCCGCGCGGCCACTGGAGACCGGGCGGCCGGCGGCGGCCGGGCAGGCGGCGGCGGCGGCGGATGGGGACGCGGAGCCGGGCGGCTGGGGCGGCTGTGGCTGTGGCGGCGGCGGGGAAGCAGCTGACGGGCCGGCGGCGGCGGCGGCGCTGGCGGCGGTGACTGGTCCAGGCCCCGGCGGCGGCTGCAGCGACGCGGTGGCGGGCCGCGGGCCGGCGGCGTGAGGAGAGGCGGCGGAGCGCGGAGCGGCCGGCAACCGGGGGCGCCGGGCCGCCCCTTGCCCAGTCCTCTCAGGCCGCCAGGCCCCCTCCAGCCGGGGCAGTGGAGCACCGGGGCAAAGGCCGGGGGCCCCCCATGAAGGAGCGCGACGCGGCCCCGGCCGAGCGGGGCAAGCCGGCCACCTACACCGGGGACAAGAAGGCGAAGATGGCGGCCAAGACCAACAAGAAGTGGGTCCGGCTCGCCACCGTGTTCGCCTACGTGCTCTCCGTGTCGCTGGCCGCCATCGTGCTCGCCGTCTACTATAGCCTCATCTGGCAGCCGGTGGGCGCCGGGACTTCGGGTGGAGCCGCCGGCCCATCCCCCGGCGGCTCCAACGCCACCGGCCCGTCCGGGACTTCGGGGGCGACGGCAGGGGGGCCCAACGCCACGGGGTCGTCCCGCCGCGAGGCGCCGCGCGACGCGCCCCCGCTGCAGGCTGCGCGGCCGGTGCCTCCCGAGCCCTCTGCCGACAGTCCGCTGGCCGGGCCTCTGGAGCGGCCGCGGGGGCCTAAGGAAGACGAGGAGGAAGCGGCGGCGGCGCCTGGGAGTCGTTGAACTCCTCTGCGTCAGGGGCGGCCGGGAACCATCCTTCCCAAGCCCGGAGGCTGGACTTTACAGCAAGACGGGGCGGAGAGCCCACGAGAGTGACCCTCACGGGAGTGGACCCCCCCCTTCCCTCGACGATCGCTGGCTCGTCCCGGAGGCGAGTGGCCTGCAGTCCGATCTTCAGCCAGGAGACCACGATTCGCCGGGGACTCGGGATTTGGTCTTCCCAGGACCGTGCTGCGGCGCCAGGGCCCTGAGCCATAAGGGGGT